>NC_081358.1:127860966-127895966 GCF_030684315.1 Stegostoma tigrinum | reverse complement strand
TGAAGTAGCCACCTCCAGCCAGATCTCCTGCTGCCGCTGGCCGCTCAGAGGCTTCTGGCTCTCTCTCTCTCTCGCTCTCTCTCTCTCTCTCGCTCTCTCTGTTTCTGACAGTCATACCGAGGGCACGTCAACACAATGAACATCCCTGGATTACTAAAAAGCAAACTGAAAGGAGTGAGGATCTCCCATCACTGAGCTCAGGACTGGCTCCCTCTGACAGTGCCTTCAATCTCTATACAGCAGCTTGGCTTCTCCAGGTCCCTGCCTCTGGGATCGAACATGTCCCTACAGCAGTAGATTCACAGGCTGCTCTCACAAGGAGATCAATCTTGCTGTTGTTGCCGATTCACTGGTAAAGCCTGCTTGTTTTGGGAAAGCCTGTGTCTCTGTGTGTGTTTCTCTATCTGTGTATGTGTCTATGTGTATATGTTTCAGTGTCTCTGTGTGTCTGTGTTTTGAGGGATGCGTTTTTGTTTGTGTGTGGGTGTGTGGTTTCTGGGTATGTGAGTGTGTGTCTGTATTTCTGTGTGTGTGTGTGTCTTGGCGTGTGTGTTTCTTGTGTGTGTGTCTGTATGTGTGCCTTTGTGTGAATGTGTGTGTGTGAGTGTGTGTGTGTGTCTGTGTGTGTGTGTCTGTGTGTGTGTGTCATTTCTCTGTGTGAGTATGTTTCTGTGAATGCCTGTGTGTGTGTATGTGTGCGCGTGTGTGTGTCTGTGTGTGTGTGTGTGTGTCTGTGTGCGTGTGTGTGTGAGTGTGTGTGTGTTAGTGTGTGTGTGAGTGAGTGTGGGTGTGTGTGTGTGGGAGTGTGTGTGTGTGTGTGTGTGAGAGTGTGTGTGGGTGTGTGTGTGTGAGTGTGTGTGTGTGTGTGTGTGTGAGTATGTGTGTGTGTGATTGTGTGTGTGTGTGTGTGTGTGTGAGTATGTGTGAGTGTGTGTGTGTGAGTGTGTGTGTGTGTGTGAGTGTGTGTGCGTGCGTGTGTGTGAGTGTGTGTGAATAGAGAGAGAGAAGGAGAGAGCGAGAGCGAGATTTGGGTTTGGTGAATGTAACTTGGCCAAGCTTTGAATGAATGGACAGAGAGGATACACTGTCAGTACAGCAGGTGGGAAGGGGCTGGACGATTTTATAAAAGAGGGAAACAGAGATGGAGAAAAGCAGCTCCCTTTGGTCTGCACTATCAACAGTTTCAGCCACAGAAAGATGACAAATCCTCAATGTGTGGTGTGTATGAGTGTGAAAGTGGGTGCTTGTGCATGTCTGTTAGAAGATGGGTGTCTTAATATGGACCTGTGTAAGTGTGTGTGTGTGTGTGTGTGCACGCTTGTGTGTGTGTGTGTATCTGTGTGTCTGTATGTGTGTGTGCGTGTGTGTGTGTGTGTGTATGTGTCTTTGTGTGTGTGTGTCTGAGTGTTTGTGTGTTTGTGTGTGTGTGTGTTTATGTGTCTGTGCGTGTGTATGTGTGTGTGTGTTTGTGTGTATGTGTGTTTCTGTGTGTGTGTGTGTGTCTGTGTGTGTGTGCGTGCTTGTGTGTGTGTATGTGTGTGTGTGCGTGCTTGTGTGTGTGTATGTGTGTATGTGCCTGTGTGTGTGTGTGTGTGTATCTGTGTGTCAGTGTGTTTGTATGTGTGTGTGTGTGTGTATGTATCTGTGTGTCTGTGTGTTTGTGTGTGAGTGTGTGTGTGATGTGTGTGTGTGTGTGTGTGTGTGTGAGTGTGTGTGTATGTATGTGTGTGCGTGTGTGTGTGTGAGAGTGTGTGTGTGAGTGTGTGTGTGTGTGTGTGTGTGTGTGTGTGTGTGTGTGTGTGTATCTGTAAGGGTGCCTGTATGCCACAGGGCGGGTTCGTGCCTGAGTGCCTGTACCTATGAGCGTGCGCCTGTATATTTATTGTGATAGTGTGAGTGTTTGTGAATATAGGAACAGGAGGAGGGCATTCGGCCCCTCTAATTGATCCCACTAGTCCATGAGGTCATGGCTGCTGTACTGGTCTAACTACATAAACCTGCCTTTGGCCCGTACCCTTCAATATCATCGCTTCACAAAAAATGCATTTACCTCAGATTAAAAATGAACAACTGATCTAACTGATATATGTACACACACGTAGTCATAGTCTTAAACAGTTTAAGACTGTGTGAGAGTCTGTGTGTAATCTTGTCTCTGTACATGTATCTGTGAGACTTTGTCCCTGAGCTTGTGAGAACATCAGTGTGAGTGTGTGTCAGCGCGTGTATCTGTGTGTGTGTGTGTGTGTGTGTGTGTGTGTGTGTCTGTGTGATTGTCTCACTATGAGTATATGTCTGCAGATGTCTGAGCGTGTGTCCCTGTGCATGCGTGTGTCTGAGTATGTGTGTGTCTATGTGTGTGCATGTGAGTGTGTGCATGTGAGTGTGTGTGCCTGTGTCTGTGTGCCTGTGTGTGTGTGTGTGTGCCTGTGTCCATATGTGTCTGTGAGTTTGTATGCCTGTGTCTGTGAGTGTGTATCTGTGTCAATGTGTGTATGTGAGTGTCTGTGAGTGTGTCTGTGTGTGTGTGTGACTGTATGTGCATGTGTCTGTTTATGTCTGTGTGTATGTGAATGTGTGTGCGTGTGTAAGTGTTTGTATGTGTGCGAGTGTGTGTCTGTGTGTGTGTGTGTGTGAGTATGAGTGTGAGTGTGAGTATGAGTGTGTGTGTGAGTGCGAGTGTGTATGTGAGTGTGTGTCTGTGTGTGTGTGAGTGTGTGTGTGAGTGTGTGTGTGAGTGTGTGTGTGTGAGTGTGAGTGTGTGTGTGAGTGTGTGTGTGTGAGTGTGAGTGTGTGTGTGTGAGTATGAGTGTGTGTGTGAGTGTGTGTGTGTGAGTATGAGTGTGTGAGTGTGAGTGTGTGTGTGAGTGTGTGTGAGTATGAGTGTGTGTGTGTGTGTGAGTATGAGTGTGTGAGTGTGAGTGTGTGTGTGAGTGTGTGTGTGTGTGAGTATGAGTGTGTGAGTGTGAGTGTGTGTGTGAGTGTGAGTGTGAGTAAGAATATGTGTGAGTGTGTGTGTGTGTGTGTGTGTGTGTGTGTGTGTGTGAGCTACTCATCCTCCCCTGTGGTCCTGTTGAGTGAAGCAGCCTCCAGCCTCTCATTTGCCAGCAGCTGGCAGCAGCCGGGGGTGCCTCTACCCCAGGGCGGTACTGACTCGTGGCTAAGGGACACCATTGCCCTTTGCAGTGAGCTGATTAGCTTGTAGTTCAGTGCAGGTTTCTGACTATCCCCCCAGTCAGTAGGGCTGAGCTCAGGCCCAAGCAATAGAGACTGTCCATTCACTGGATCTCTCTCTCTCTGTCTTTCTGCACAGATGTTGCCTGGTGTGCGAGAGTTTTCCAGAACATTCTGCTGTTGTAGCGACGGGGTCTTGGCCCAGCCTGCTGCCGTGTGTCTGGGGGTTGCTGGGAATGCACCATGGATCTGAAGAGAGGCTCAGAGAGCAGCAGTGAGAGCGTCCGACCCTCCAATCTGGAATTCTTTGCCAGTAGATCCACTCTGCACGGGATCAGCCACATCTTTGCTTACGGCCCGATGAGCATCCGCAGGGTCTTGTGGATCCTTTCCTTCCTGGGTTCCTTCAGCCTGCTGTCGCTGGTGTGTATGGAGCGGGTCAGTTACTATTTTGAGTATCCCCATGTAACCAAGCTGGATGAGGTGTCGGCTGGGAACCTGACCTTCCCTGCTGTTACTATCTGTAATCTCAATGAGTTCCGCTTCTCACAGATCACCCAGAATGACCTGTACCATGTTGGCGAGTTCCTGGCATTGCTCAACGAACGCTATGAGATCACCAAGCCCACACTGGCAGAGCCACACATCTTGGCTGCTCTGAAGAAACTCGCCAACTTCCGCCACTTCAAGCCCAAACCGTTCAATATGTCCGACTTCTACAATCGCACCGGCCACACCATCCGTGACATGCTGTTAATGTGCACTTACCGCGGAGAGGACTGCACACACCACAACTTCACCACTGTGAGTAACTCAGCACAGCCGTCCCTGCAGCCTGCTGGGCGGGTGGGCTGGGGAGTTGCGTGGGGAACACAGGGGCGCATGAGGTGTTCTCTCCCGAACCAAGCTGGGCGCAGCGTTCATAGAGATGGCAGGGACCACTGAATTCCTGTAGTGCAGAACGAGACCATTCAGTCCATCGACACCACAGTGGCCTATCCAAAGGGCATCCCAACCAGATCCAGCACTCCCCTCCCCTATCCCTGTCACCCTGCATTTCCCATGGCCAATCCACCCTAGCCTGCACATCTTTGGGCTGCGGGAGGAAACCGGAGCACCCGGAGGAAACCCACACAGACACGGGGAGAATGGGCAAACTCCACACAGACAGTCGCCCGAGGGTGGAATCACACCCAGGTCCCTGGCGCTGTGAGGCTGCAGTGCTAACCACTGAGCCACAATGTGTCGAATTGTATAAGATGGGTGGCATGGATTGTGTACAACAAAACTGTGGGGCTGGGGGAGACGGCGGGGTGTGTGCATTGAGGAAAATGCGAGAAATTGAAGAGAAAGAGGGAGCAAGCCGAGACAGCGGGTTAGAGTAAATTAAAGTAAGCCAAAGTGTAATAGGGAATGTCAATGAGGAACCGCAGGAGATAAAGGTAGCAGCTGTAAAAATCTGACATATGCAGAATGAAAGGCTTTATATTTGAATGTACACAGCACTGAAAACAACAGAGTTGAATTAATGGCACAGTTGGAACATCAGATCGGATCTAACGACCAAAACTGGGACAAGGCTGCATGGTGACCAAGACTGGGAAATGAACAGGGACTTTTATTTACACTTACAGGATGTGGGCATCACTGGCCAGACGAACATTTATTGCTCATCCCTGATTGCCCAGGGGGCAGTTAAGCATGAACTACATTACTGTGAGCCTGGAGTCACATGTACACCAGATAAAGGGCATTAGTGAACCAGATGGGGTTTTTAATCAACAATATTTACATCATTCAAAGATGCAGTTTGTTCCAGATTTTAAAAAAACTGAAATTTCAGCAGCTGCTCTGATGGAGTTCAAACCCAGGTCTCCAGAGTCTTAGACTGGGATTCTGAATTCCTCAGGCAGTGACATTACCAGAACATTATCGCCTCCCTCTGGCAGATGGGAAGGAGGAGGATATTCTGCACCAATCAGTTTGCTCCACCATTCAAGATGATCCTGGCTGTTTCCTCACTCTATCTCCATGCTGGCAGAAACTGAAGATTGGTTAACAGACAGAAAACAGAGAGTAAGAAGAAAAAGATCAATTTCCAGTCAGCAGGCTGAGATTAGTCAGGTTCTCCATCGATCAGAATGTCAGCTCCTGCTCGCGACAGTTTCTATCAATTATTTGATGCGGTGACCAATTATAATCAGTCCAGTTTTGTGAATGATAAAGTGAGGTGGGAATGGTGTGTTGTAAAGATAATGTATTGAGGCTTCAGGGGGATTTTGACAGGCTGAGTGAGTGGGCAGACAAATGCTGTGGGTGGAATATAATGTGGATTGGCATGAGTGTAGTCACTTTGGGGGAAGGAACGGGAATGCGGAATGTTTTCCAAGTGGTGGGAGTTTGCGAAACGTAAACCATCATAAATGTGGGCACCTTGAGCAATTCAAATGACAGCACATTGGCTTTTAGTGCAGGAGCGTTCTGGGACAGGAACAGGATGTCTCACATAAAATTAAACCAAGATTAGCAGGTTCTGAGGATCTGAAACAAAATCAGATGGTGCTGCAGAGACCCAGCGGGTCTGAGAGAAACAGAGTAAATGTTTTGAGTGCAGTGTGGTCTTGCTGAAGTCGGGCTGAGCCGTACCCGGAGTTCTGTGTGTACTTGTAGTCCCCTTGCTTAAGGAAGGATGGATTTGCCACTGAGAGAGAGCAGCAGAGGTTCCCCAGATGGATTCTTGTGATAATGAGACTGTTCTGTGAGGAGAGATTGAGGAGACCAGGCATGTACTCTCTAGAGTTTAGAAGAATAAGAGGTCATCTTACTGAAAGGTGGGGAGAGAAGCAGGAGGATGATTCTCCTGGGATGGGGAGAGGGGGGGTCTGAAACAAACACAAATGGTGTCAGGATATAGGGGAAGCCATTTCGGACTGAGCTGAGGAGGAATTTCTTCACTCGGAACGGGTTAAATCTTTGGAATTCTTTACCTCAGAAGACAAGTATGGCCCAGTCGTTGACAGGTTCAAGACAGAATTCGACAGGTTTCTAGGTATTTAATGTATTGAGGGAGGTGGAGATATTGAGGTGGGTGATCAACCGTGATCTAGAATCGAGGTACAGCAGAGGGACTGAATGGCCTGGTCCTATTCTCATTTCCTATGTACAGAGCACAGTCATCCAGCTTGTGTCTGCATCACCAAAACTAAACATTTCCTGTGAGGTGTGATTTCATGATTGAATAACACTTCCTGATCAATCCCAAGTCTGGTAATCGTCCCACCGATAATGAATTAAATGTAATTAGCCAACCTTACAATGTGGTTCATTGATGTGTGTTAGAAATGACAAACATTCATAGAGCACACAGATTTTCTGCCAACAAAAGCAGTCAGTTTGAGCTGTTTTTGTTTGGATTGTCCGTGAGTGTTAGCAACCCATTGCTTTCTCCAGGAATAAGGCCTCAGGCTTTCAGAGAAGGTTCACTCTGCTCCCTCCTGGGATGAGGGGCTTATCATATGAAGAAAGGTAGATGAGTTACGGCAAAAGGCAGATGGGTTACAGTAAAAGGTAGATGGGTTACGGTTAAAAGGCAGATGGGTTATGGTCAGTGGACGGAAAGGGAACCAGCAGGCAGTGCAGGGATCCCCTGTGGCCATTCCCCTCAACAAAAAGTATACCGTTTTGGATACTGTTGGGGGGCACAACTTACCAGGGGAAAGCAGTGGGGCGCAGGTCTCTGGCACAGAGTCTGTCCCTGCTGCTCAGAAGGGAAGGGGGAAGAGGAGCAGAGCATTAGTCATTGGGGACTCCATAGTTAGGGGCACAGATAGGAGGTTCTGTGGGGACGAGAGAGACTCACGGTTGGTGTGTTGCCTCCCAGGTGCCAGGGTGCGTGATGTCTCTGATCGTGTTTTTGGGATCCTTAAGGGGGAGGGGGAGCAGCCCCAAGTCGTGGTTCACATTGGCACCAACGACATAGGTGGGAAGAGAGACGGGGATTTAAGGTAGAAATTCAGGGAGCTAGGAGGGAAGCTGAGAGCTAGGACGAACAGAGTTGTTCTCTCTGGTTTGTTGCCCGTGCCACGTGCTAGTGAGGCGAGGAATAGGGAGAGAGAGGAGTTGAACACGTGGCTACAGGGATGGTGCAGGAGGGAGGGTTTTGGATTTTTGGATAATTGGGGCTCTTTCTGGGGTAGTAGGGACCTCTACAAGCAAGATGGTCTTCACCTGAACCAGAGGGGTACCGATATCCTGGGGGGGATATTCGCTAAGGCTATTCGGGTGGGTTTAAACTAATTCAGCAGGGGGATGGGAACCAAAATTGTAGTTCGACTATAGAAAAGGTTGAGAGTAGGGTGGTCCGAAATAAAGTTTCAGGGAAGCAAGATGGCACTGGCAAGCAAGAAGTCAGATTGAAGTGTGTCTACTTCAATGCCAGGAGCGTCCGGAATAAGGTGGGTGAACTTGCAGCATGGATTAGTACCTGGGACTTCGATGTTGTGGCCATTTCGGAGACATGGATAGAGCAGGGACAGGAATGGTTGTTGCCGGTTCCGGGATTTAGATGTTTCAGGAAGAACAGAGAAGATGGTAAAAGGGGTGGAGGTGTGGTATTGTTGGTCAAGGACAGTATTACAGTTGCAGAAAGGATGTTTGGGGACTCGTCAACTGAGGTAGTATGGGCTGAGGTTAGAAACAGGAAATGAGAGGTCATCCTGTTGGGAGTTTTCTATAGGCCTCTGAATAGTTCCAGAGATGTAGAGGAAAGGATAGCAAAGATGATTCTCGATAAGAGTGAGAGAGACAGGTTGTTGTCATGGGGGACTTCAACTTTCCAAATATTGACTGGGAACACTATAGTTTGAGTACTATAGATGGGTCAGTTTTTGTCCAGAGTGTGCAAGAGGGCTTCCTGACACAGTATGTAGATAGGCCAACAAGGGGCGAAGCCACATTAGATTTGGTACTGGGTAATGAGCACGGCCAGGTGTTAGATTTGGAAGTAGGTGAGCACTTTGGTGATAGCGATCACAATTCTGTTATGTTTACTTTAGTGATGAAAAGGGATAGGTGTATACCACTGGGCAAGAGTTATAGCTGGGGGAAAGGCAATTACGATGAGATTAGGCAAGATTTAGGGAGCATAGGATAGGGAAGGAAACTGCAGGGGATGGGCACATTAGAAATGTGGAGCTTATTCAAGGAAAAGCTCCTGTGTGTCCTAGATAAATATGTACCTGTCAGGCAGGGAGGAAGCTGTAGAGTGCGGGAGCTGTGGTTTACGAAGGAAGTGGAATCTCTGGTCAAGAGGAAGAAGAAGGCTTATGTTAGGATGAGATGTGAAGGCTCAGTTAGGGTGCTTGAGGGCTACGAGGTAGCCAGGAAAGACCTAAAGAGAGAGCTCACAAGAGCCAGGAGGAGACATGAGAAGTTGTTGGCGGATAGGATCAGGGTAAACCCTAAGGATTTCTATAGGTATTCAAGGAATAAAAGAATGACGAGAGTAAGATTAGGGCCAATCAAGGATAGTAGTGGGAAGTTGTGTGTGGAGTCAGAGGAGATAGGGGAAGCGCTAAATGAATATTTTTCAACAGTATTCACTCTAGAAAACGACAATGTTGTCGAGGAGAATACTGAGATACAGGCTACTAGACTAGGTGGGATTGAGGTTCACGAGGAAGAGGTATTAGAAATCCTACAGAGTGTGAAGATAGATAAGTCCCCTGGGCCGGATGGGATTTATCCTCAGATCCTCTGGGAAGCCAGGGAGGAGATTGCCGAGCCTTTGGCATTGATCGTTAACTCGTCATTGTCTATAGGAATAGTGCCAGATGACTGGAGGATAGCAAATGTGGTTCCCCTGTTCAAGAAGGGGAGTAGAGACAACCCTGGTAATTATAGACCAGTGAGCCTTACTTCAGTTGTTGGTAAAGTGTTGGAAAAGGTTATAAGTGATAGGATTTATAATCATCTAGAAAAGAATAAATTGATTAGGGAGAGTCAGCACGGTTTTGTGAAGGGAAGGTGGTGCCTCACAAACCTTATTGAGTTCTTTGAGAAGGTGACCAAACAGGTAGATGAGAGTAAACCGGTTGATGTGGTGTATATGGATTTCAGCAAGGCGTTCGATAAGGTTCCCCACAGTAGGCTATTGTACAAAATGCGGAGGAATGGAATTGTGGGTGATATAGCAGTTTGGATCAGAAATTGGCTTGCTGAAAGAAGACAGAGGGTGGTAGTTGATGGGAAATGTTCATCCTAGAGACCAGTTACTAGTGGTGTACCGCAAGGGTCGGTGTTGGGTCCACTGCTGTTTGTCATTTTTATAAATGACCTGGATGAGGGCATAGAAGGATGGGTTAGTAAATTTGCAGACGACGCTAAGGTCGGTGGAGTTGTGGATAGTGACGAAGGATGCTGTAGGTTGCAGAGAGACATAGATAAGCTGCAGAGCTGGGCTGAGAGGTGGCAAATGGAGTTTTAATGCAGACAAGTGTGAGGTGATGCACTTTGGTAGGAGTAACCGGAAGGCAAAGTACTGGGCTAATGGTAAGATTCTTAATAGTGTAGATGAGCAGAGAGATCTCGGTGCCCATGTACACAGATCCTTGAAAGTTGCCACCCAGGTTGACAGGCCTGTTAAGAAGGCATACAGTGTTTTAGCTTTTATTAATAGAGGGATTGAGTTCCGGAACCAAGAGGTTATGGTGAAGCTGTACAAAACTCTGGTGCGGCCGCACTTGGAGTATTGTGTACAGTTCTGGTCACTGCATTATAAGAAGGATGTGGAAGCTTTGGAAACGGTGTAGAGGAGATTTACTAGGATGTTGCCTGGTATGGAGGGAAGGTCTTACGAGGAAAGGCTGAGGGACTTGAAGCTGTTTTCATTAGAGAGAAGAAGGTTGAGAGGTGACTTAATTGAAACATATAAAATAATCAGAGGGTTAGATAGGGTGGATAGGGAGAGCCTTTTTCCTAGGATGATGACGGTGAGCACGAGGGGGCATAGCTTTAAATTGAGGGGTGAAAGATATAGGACAGATGTCAGAGGTAGTTTCTTTACTCAGAGAGTAGTAAGGGAATGGAACGCTTTGCCTACAACGGTAGTAGATTCGCCAACTTTAGGTACGTTTAAGTCGTCATTGGATAAACATATGGACGTACATGGAATGGTGTACGTTAGATGGGCTTGAGATCGGTATGACAGGTCGGCACCACATCGAGGGCCGAAGGGCCTGTACTGTGCTGTAATGTTCTATGTTCTATGTTCTATGTTGAGCTTGTGAGAGATAGCGGGAACTGCCGATGCTGGAGTCTGAGATAACAAGGTGTGGAGCTGGATGAACACAGCAGGCCAGGCAGCATCAGAGGAGCAGGAAAGCTGATGTTTCAGGCTGAGACTCTTCTTCAGAAATGGGGGAGGAGAAGGAGGCTCTGAAATAGATAGGGAGAGGGGGAGGTGGATGGAAGCTGGATAGTGAAGCTTATAAGTGGAGAGAAGGTGGGCAGGTGATAGAGGTGGGGATGGAGCCAGTAAAGGTGAGTGTAGGTAGGAAGTGTGAGTGGGGGTTGGTCAGTGAGGTGGAAGGAGGGGATAGGTGAGAGGAAGAACAGGTTAGGGAGGCGGGCACAAGCTGGGCTTGTTTTGGGATGCAGTGGCGGGAGAGGATGAGCTGGGCCGGTTGTGTGATGCAGTGGTGGGAGGGGACGAACTGGGCTGGTTGTGTGGTGCAGTGGGGGGAGGGGATGAACTGGGCTGGTTTAGGGATGCAGTAGGGGAAGGGGAGATTTTGAAACTGGTGAAGTCCACATTGATACCATATGGCTGCAGGGTTCCCAGGCGGAATATGAGTTGCTGTTCCTGCAACCTTCGGGTGGCATCATTGTGGCAGTGCAGGAGGCCCATGATGGACATGTCATCTAAAGAATGGGAGGGGGAGTGGAAATGGTTCGCGACTGGGAGGTGCAGTTGTTTATTGCGAACCGTGCGGAGGTGTTCTGCAAAGCGGTCCCCAACCCTCCGCTTGGTTTCCCCAATGTAGAGGAAGCCACACTGGGTACAGTGGATACAATATACCACATTGGCAGATGTGCAGGTGAACCAGTGTGCATGTGTGGGTCGAGCTTGAATCTATTTAAATTTAGAACACTGAAAGGTGACTTCATTAAAGAGTAGGAGTTTTTGAGGAGATTGGGTCGGGTGGGTTAATGGGAAGATGCTCCTCTGTGGGGACCCCAGAACTAAAGGAGCCGGTTTATGAATATGAGACCCCCTTTTTCTAGAGGAGGAGATTATTTTCTCCTTTCAGAATGTTGTTGGAGTGTGGAATTCCCTTCCTCAGAAAGGATTGAAATTTATTCGAAGCTGAAGTCTCAACCAAAGCAGGAAAAGAGCTGAAACAGGGATCGGAGTGACCAGTGGACAGCGTTCAAGCATCTGCAGCGTCGTGCTCCTAACTAGAGTTGACTTGCCCCCTCGCCCGGACCCCTTACTCCTGAGACATCAGTTACTGTGACAGTTGGAAATTTGGCATTCTTGTGTTTGTCCTGAGGACTGAGAGACCAAAACCTTGGACTGCCTGTCCATGTGACCATTTGACTGCCTCACCATGTGACTGTTTGACCATGTGACTGCCTGGCCATGTGACCACGTGACTGCCTCACCATGTGACCGTTTGACCATGTGACTGCCTGGCCATGTGACCGTCCGACCACGTAACTACCTGGCCATGTGACCGTGTGACCACGTGACTGCCTGGCTATGTGACCATCTGACCACATGACTGCCTGGCCATGTGATCGTCCGACCACGTGACTGCCTCACCATGTGACCGTTTGACCATGTGACTGCCTGACCATGTGACTGTGTGACTGCCTGGTCATGTGACCACCCGACCATGTGACTGCCTGGTCATGTGACCATCTGACCATGTGGCTGAACAGATGACTGGGTGACCATGTGACTGTCAGACTGAGATGAGAGTCCAGACCAATCAGCTACAAGACACTTGCTAAAGCACTTGCGAGCTGGAAATGCATTTGTGCTGTGTTGTGAAGTGGGCGATGTAGTGGGAATCTCATTGGGTTAGTGGTATGGAGGCCTGGTCTATTGCTGTGGGGGTCAGCAGTGTGAGTCCTGCCGTGCAAGCTGGTGGAAGTGCAGTTAAATTCCATCCTCTAATGCGTAGCTAGTCTGAGTGACGGTGACAAAAATACCGGTAATGGTCATTGTTAAAAACCCCACCTGGTTTACCCAGTCTGGCCTGGATGTGACCCCAGACCCACAGCAACGTGGCTGACTATAATTGCTGTCTCAGTCCAAGGGTAATAAATTCTAGTCTTACACATCCCCTGGAAGAGTGGAAAGGGCTGAAACAGCAATGGATTGCAGATTTTTGGTCCTGAGCCAAGTCTGTTCAGCTCACCTTTACTCTGAGAAAACAGCACCTGCTCTGAAGGTTCAAGCAGTTTCCGACTGCTTCCAGTTTGCCGAGTGTTTTCCTGTCAAAAGCAACACTTTCACTAACTCCTTGATAAATTGCTGGAAGCAACACTCCTTCAGGCCCCCACGTCATGTTCAATTAACAACAGAGCCCTGTAGGCTGAAGTACTTCAGATTCTCACATCGAAGATACAAATAGACACAGAGCAAGCAGCAGAGCAAACATTCCTTCCTCAAGTAGGAACGCCTGTTTGCTCCCACGGTCAATACCGGCCTCCAGCCTCATGGCAATGGAGCCAGAGCAGGTAGGCCACATCTCTGGGGAAACAGGGCAACTGTTCATTAGGTCAGATCCTGACAAGGTCAGTGTCAGGCAGATTCCAGCTGGGACAACCCCAAAACTAAGGCCTTTGGTAAAAGACCTTCACTTATCCTTCTAGTTGGGAATTCTGGAGAAACACCCTCACTGGGAGGAGGGGGGTGGGGCCGGGTGTGGGACCCACTCCCACAGGGAATGGGGGAGAATGTGGGACCCGTTCCCACAGGGAATAGGGGAGAACGTGGGACCCTCTCCCAAAGGGAATGGGGGTGAATGTGGGACCCATTTCCACCGAGAATGGGGGAGAATGCGGGACTCACTCCCACAGGGAATGGGGAGAATGTGGGACCTGCTCCCACAGGGAATGGGGAGAATGTGGGACCCACTCCCACAGGGAATGGGGGAGAACCTGGGACCCTCTCCTACAGGGAATGGGGAGAATGTGGGACCCGCTCCCACAGGGAATGGGGGAGAACCTGGGACCCTCTCCCAAAGGGAATGGGGGAGAATGTGGGACCCATTTCCACAGGGAATTGGGGTGAATGTGGGACCCATTTCCACAGAGAATGGGGGACAATGTGGGACCTGCTCCCACAGGGAATGGGGAGCATGTGGGACCCATTTCCACAGGGAATGGGGGAGAATGTGGGACTCACTCCCACAGGGAATGGGGGAGAATGTGGGACTCACTCCCACAGGGAATGGGGAGAATGTGGGACCCATTCCCATAGGAAATATTCTGGCCCAGTTGACACTGCAGCTATTGCAGAATGTGAAATATGAGGGATACAGGCACAGGTTGGGAGGTTGAGCCGTTTACAATGAGTACAGACCAGTTAGTCTAGGCATGAACACACTGGAGCCTCATTTTGAAGTATGGCTCATTTACCAGTTTGCCTGATGGTTGTTTCATGATCATAGCAAATTGAGGAGCAGGTTTGAGGGCCTGAGCAAATCTCCATGTGGGTGGCTCACATTGATCAGTCAGGGCTGGGCATTCTGACTGTCATTGTTCAGGGAATAGGCTGGTAAAGGACATTCCTGATTTATCCCACATTGACAATCAAAGCGATTTCAAGCTGTGAGCCACATGAGTTTCATTACTAACTGATTATCGTTACCTGGCTACAGCTCCATGCCCTGAGGCAACTCATCAATGATTCAGAATTTTCTTCAGAATCCCAATTCTGGGCTATTTAAAAAAAAGATTTCTGTCATCTTCTCTAAAACCTCTTGGTCATTCAGTTTGTGCATCTTGCTGGACTCCACTCCTAACAGCTCAGTCGGGTTGCTGGATATTCACTGTTTTGAGGGGTAATCCCACTGGATGAATTTGTAGAAGTCGCTAGAAGAAGACCTTAGCTGGAATATTGTGTCCTGGGTGCGATATCATAGGAAAGATGTGAAGGCATTGGACGGTGTACAGAAGTGATCTGCAAGAATGGTTTCAGGAATGAGACACATCAGTGATGAATACAGATTGAAGTAATTGGGATTGCTCTCCCTGGGGAGAAAAAAGCAGAGAGCAAACTAGTGTTTGAGGTCAGCCAGGGGGAGCCCATGAGTTCCCTGACTGGGTCTGTTAATCTGATCCAATCGAGGAGCCCTGGCTGACAGATTAGAATGGGAGAGTCAGACATCCTGTTTGCTCTGAGAGCTGGCTCTGGTGGAGCTGGATCAGTGTCAAAGACTTTCCACACGTAAGTAAAGGGTGACAAAATAATGGGACACTGTCATCATGCAGTTATTTCAGTGATGATGAGAGAAAAGCATGCTCCTGAAGAAATTTGCTTGTAACAGTTGCCTTTGAGTTGGGAATAAACATGCTGCTGTTTGGGAAGACTGGCTCATTTGATCCTGCTGTCAAAGATTGGGCCCAGTGTGTGGAATGAACGTGTTATATTTTCTGGGCAAGTCACATTGGGGCAGATGAAAATCAATGAGTCATTCTCTTGATGGCTCGTGGGCCCACAGTGTTTTTGGTTATTCGGAGCTTAACTTCCCCTGAGGCACCAGATACAAAAACCTTTCAAGAGTTGATGATTTGGTTCAGGAATATTATGACCCCAAGCCTCCTCTAATTCTGAGAATTCTGGTTTTACTCGGCAGTTTGATAATCAGCGGAACGTGGACTGAGATTTTTGATGAGGTTAAGATGACTGGCAAGGGCCCGTGACTTTGCTTTAACCATTAATGAGGTGCTAAGAGACCATTTAGTATGTGGGATTACTGATGTACTCATATAAAAACACTATTAGCTGAAGCCCAACTGGACCTCAAACAGGCAGTACATAGCTTCAGCCTGAATTCTGTGATGGGCTCTAATATTAAATGTGTATAAGTATAAGTTGGAACACTGTCCAGGAGGCCAAGTAGAAAATACAGATGCATTGAGCCACCTCCTGCTGGCAGAGGCGATACTACCCCTGGGAGAGTCTGCAATGTTTTAAATTTTCTCATCACACTTCCAATCAAAGCTGACAATATCTCACTTTGGATGCAGAAAAATCTGGTCCTGGCGAAACTCAAACAGCTGGTAGTGATGGTGAATTCAAAGGACCGTCAGCCAGAATTGAACCTTTTTTGGATCTGGAGAGCCTGGATCACAGTAGAGGACGATAGTTTATTATGGGGAATGAGAATGATTGTCCTGAACAAAGGTCACTGCCAGATACCAGCTAAATTCCACCAGGGTCACCTAGGGGTTTCCAAAATGAAGATGTTGGCGAGACATTATGCCTGATGGCCAGGATTGGCTGGAGACATAGTCACGTTGATAGGATAGTGCTCAGAGTGCCAGCAAGGGCAAAAATTACCAGCAGCTCCACCAATTTTGTGTGAATGGCCAGGCAAACCCTGGACTTGGTTACACATCGACTATGCAGATTCTTTCAGGCTAAATGTTTTTGGTCATTATGGATACCCACTCAAAGTGGCTGCATGTTCATAGGGTTCCTTCGTCAAACGTGGGGACGATGACATGCATCTTTTACAATACACAGTTTCCCAGAAATGTCAGTCACAGATAACAGGCCTTCATTTACCAGCAGAGAATTTGAGCATTTCTTAAAGTGAAATGGTATTCAACATTTAAAGACAGCTCTACACCATCTATCAGCCAATTTTTATAGGTGCACCATAGAGAGTGTTCTATCTGGATAGATCACAGCTTGGCACAGCAACTGCTCTGCCCAGGACCATAACTACAGAGAGCTGTAAACACAGCACAGCCCAGTCCATCACACAAGCCAACCTTCCATCCATTGGCTCCATCCACACTTCCTGCTGCCTCAGGAAGGCAGCCAATATTATCAAAGAACCGTCCCATTAGATTATAATCTCTTCCAACTTCTTCCAAAAAAGTAAACACATGTATCAACAGATTTAGAAGCAGCTTCTTCCCCATTGTTACTAGCCTGCTGAATGGATGTCTCTAATTTTAAATTTAATGTTGATCTCGTTTTTTGTGCACGTTCCTTGCAGCTGTAACATTGTGTTCCTCGCTCTCTTTTACTAATGTTTATGCACTTTGTATCGTATGATCTGCCAGGACTGCACTGAACAAAACATTTCACTATAGTTAAGTACCTGTGACAATAATAAATCAAATCAAATCAAACTGTCCGATAGCCTAGCAGAAAGAGTAGTCCAAACTTCGGAGGCGAGCTTAAAGAAGCAGCTTACAGCTTCACTCCCAGATCATATTGGATTATAGGATCACCCAACCCCCTCCGCCACCCATGCAACTATGGGGATAGGTCCAGTAGAGTTGCTAATGGGGAGAAGACTCTGTACCAGGTTAAACCTGATCTTCTTAGACCTGTGTCGAGGGTCAAATGTCATTAGGAACACAAATGCCAGACACAAGACTGTGCTAAGCAAGTGAGACAATTTACTTCAGGGGATGAAGTTTGGTGTAGGAACCAGGGGAATGGCCCTGTAGGGGTAACAGGTAAGATTGGAACAAGGTCAGGCCTAGTCACATAAAGTTTGGGTGGGTGTGGTGGTCCTGAACAAATATATGGACTATGTGAAAGCTGTAAACTCGCAAACGGTGCGGGAGCAAACTGTGCCCGGCTCTGTGACAGCCTTTCCAAATGTTCTCCCTTTCCGTCGAGTGTTGGATGTACCTCGGAATCTGAGATGGATACAGCGGATGTCACTGCCTCGCACCTTTGCTGCTGGTATGGGAGAATGAATTTCTACCAGGAAGCTCCAGGCACAGGAGGTGAACTGTATCAGAGGTAGAGTTGGAGGAACCTGACCCGGTGCTAAAATGCCCCTGGAGGTGCTACAAAACATAACTGGGCTGTGTCCTTGGACTTGGAGGGGGAAGGATGTAGTGATTGTAAGGAGGTCAGCCAGGTGGACCTCATAGGAAGGGAGTTCCCTGATTGGGGCTGTTAACCTGGTTCAATCAGGGAGCCCTGGCTGACAGATATAAACAGGAGTGTCAGAGATTCTGCTCACTCTGAGAGCTGGCTCTGAGGGAGCTGGGTCAGTGTCAAGGACTGTCTATTTGTAAATAAAGGGGGACCTGGTGACAGCCTTTTGTGGAGTTGTTTTAAGAAAATTGATTAGAGCGGTTTTCAGACATGTGATTGGGGAATGAGTTGATAGAAGGAGCTGTCAAAGAAGCGATGAGGGGGCATTGATTAAAGTGATGTGCAAGTACAGGGCGATGTGAGGAACAGCAGTTTTTCCCAGTGTGCAGTTTCGGGATGGAAGGCACTGCCTTGGGAAATGTCGGGGATGCAGGCTCAGTTGAAGCATTCAAGAGGGCGTTGGATGGTTATTTGGATAGAGACGTTGAGCAGGGATGTAGGGGAAAGGCAGGAGTCTAGCACTAGGAAATAGAAATGGTACTGACACAATGGGCCGAATGGCCTCCTTCTTCACAATTCTGTGATTGAGTGGGTGAGAGTAAAGAGACCGTAACTGAACAATTTACTACCGAATATCCAGCAGCAGGCAACAGGAGCGTCTGTAAACACCATCAGCCCTTGTTGCAGAAGTAGGCTATTCAGCCCATCGAGTCTGTTCTGCTGTTCAGTGAGACCCTGGCTGATGTGATGCTTCTCAAGTCCACCTTCCTGCCTTTCCCCCACTGCCATTGATTCCCCTCACTGATTAAAAATCTCTCCATCCCAGCCTCGAATATACTGAATGACCCAGCCTCTACTGCCCCCTGCAATAAAGAATTCCACAGATTGGCTACCTTCTGAGAGAAGAAATTCCTCCTCATCTCCGTCTTAAATGTGCGATCTTTTATTTGGAGATGATGCCACTCTGGTCCTGGCCTCTCCCACACAACAGCATCTTCGCACCTCCTCTGTCAAACCCCAGAAGATTCTGAACAAAGTAACATAGAAGATATGAGCACGAATCGGTATTTCAGCCCCTTGATCCTGCTCCACCTTTCAATTTGATCACGGCCGACGATTAAGCTCAATATCCTAAACCGACCCTCCCTCATCTCCCTTGATTTCTTTAGCCACAAGAAACATTATCACTTCCTCCTTGAAAACATAATGTGCTGGCCTTGACCACTTTCTGTGGTGGTGAATTCCACAGGTTCATGACTCTCTGAGTGAAGAAATATTTCCTCATCTCAGTCCTAGAAAGTTTACTCCTTATCCTTAAACAATGACCTAGTTCTGGGCTCCCGCACCATTGGGAATGTCTGTCCTGTGTCTGACCTGTCCACTTGGTTATCTGAGATTCCCTCAGCATTCTTCTAAAGTCCGCTGAATGAATCCTAACCATCCTGATTTCAGTCATACCATCCCAAGAATTTGCATTTTGCTGCACTCCCTCGACAGCAGGAACATCCTTCCTTGGATAAGGAGACCAAACTGCGCACAGTTTTCCCTGGCCCTGTATAATGGCAGCAAGACATCCTTGTTCTGGTACTCGAATCTCCTCTCACTACGAAGGTCAGCATACAGGTTACCTTCTTCACTGCCTGCTGCACCTGCACACTTACTTTCAGAGACTAGTGCACAAGGACACCCAGGTCTTGTTGAACATTCCCCTCTCTCGATTCAAAACCATTCAAATAAAAATATGATTTTCTATTTTTGCTGCCAAAGTCATATTTATCCACATTCACCTGCCACACATTTACTCACTCACTCAGCCTGTTCAAATCACACTACAGCATCCCTGTATCCTCCTCACAGCTCCCTCTTCCACCCAGCTTCTGTATGATCTGAAAATTTTGAGATATTAAGTTTAGTTCCCTCCTCTAAATCATTGACATATTATGAACAGCTAAGGTTCCTGCAGTCGACCAATAGTCACTGCCTGCCATTCAGAAAAAGTCCCATTTATTTCTCCTGTTTGTTTCTTGTCTGCCAACCAACTTTTCTATCTATCTCAATTCACTCCACAATCCCATGTACTTTAATTTTACACAAATTAATAATCTCTTATCTGGGACTTTGTCGAAATCCCAATGTAAGTCCAAATTAACCACATCCACTGGCTCCCCCAATTAACTCTACTCATTACATCTTTGAAGAATTCCAGGCGGTTTGTCAAACATGATTTCCCATTTTGTAGATCCATGCTGACTGTGTCTCTCTGCCACTGTTTTCTAAGTGCTCTCTTTGATGATGGGCTCTAGCATCTTTCGCATTACTGACATCAGACTCAGCGATCTCTGATACCCTGATTCCTTTCTACCTCCCTTTTCAGATAGTGGGGTTACGCGATCATTTTGTTCAGTACTGAGATGTGACAGATATGTGTTCTCAGGCATTGTATTCTCTCGCTTGCTTCTGTCCATTGGTTTCACCCTTTAGTCAGGATCATAATCAATGGCGATAAGGCGGCCAGTTCCCAAGGAGCCCAGTTCCTGTGATAGTGATGGGGTCTGTAGCCTGGATGTCAAGCATCAGAAGAGCACAGGCTTTAGATGTAGAAGTAGGCCATTCAGTCCATTGATCTGCTGCATACACTTGGATCTCCTACTAGAGTTCAGGATTTTCAAATCAGTTACAACCTCATTGGTGCAAATGTTTCAATTTAATCATTAAAAATGACAAACTTGTTTCCTTTTTTTAACTGTTCCCCTGACTAACAGATTTTTAGTGGTGCTTTAATAAGGGGTAGCTTAAGGGGAGGCAGTAGTTGATAATGCCACTGGGCTAAAAGCCCAGAACCTTAAGTGTGGTTCAGCAGCAGTCCTACAGATCCAGCTGGTCGGGTCCTAAAGGACATAGCTGCTAGACTGGGCCTGGGGTAGGTGGTGAGGAACCAACAGGAGGGAAAAAAAACATACTTCACCTCATCGTCAGTAATCCTTACTAAATCCTGCCCTCACATTGAGAATAAACTCCATCGTGTTGTGTGGCACTATCACTGTGCTAAATGGGACAGACTTCGCACAGATCTAGCAACATGCGACTGTGCTCCATGAGGCACTGTGGGCCTTCAACAGCAGCAGAATTATACTCCAGCACAATCTGTAATCTCATGGTCCAGCATATCCCCCACTCAACCGTTACCATCAAACCAGGAGGTCAACCCTGGTTCAATGGAGAGTGCGCGAGGGCATGCCAGGAGAGTACCAGCCTTACCTGAAGGTGAGGTATCAGCCTGGTGAAGCCACCAAACAGGACTACAGCATAAGCAGCAAGTGATAGGCAGAGCTAAGTGATCTCACAGCAAGTGATAGACAGAGCTAAGTGATCTCACAGCAAGTGATAGACAGAGCTAAGTGATCTCACAGCAAGTGATAGGCAGAGCTAAGTGATCTCACAGCAAGTGATAGACAGAGCTAAGTGATCTCACAGCAAGTGATAGGCAGAGCTAAGTGATCTCACAGCAAGTGATAGACAGAGCTAAGTGATCTCACAACCAACAGTTCAGATTTTTCAAAAAATTCATTCTTGAGATGAGGACATCACCAGGCAGCATTTATTGTCCACCCCTATTGCCCAGAGGGCAGTTATGAGCCAACCGCATTGCAGTGGATCTAGAGTCACATGCAGGCATATAAAATGACGTTTTCGTAGCCACCATCAGCTCTGAGGAAGGGTCGATGCTGCCAGACCTGCTGAGCTTTTCCAGCAAGTTTGTTTTTGTGCCTGACATCTAAGCTCTGCAGTCCTGCCACATCCAGTTGTGAATGGTGATGGACAATTATTCAGCTCACTGTAGGAGGCTCCACAAATGCCCCCATCCTCAATGATGGAAGAGCCCAGCACATCAGTACAAAGATAAGACTAGAGCATTCGCAGCAATCATCAGCCAGAAGTGCCGAGTGGATAATCCATCTCAGCCTCCTCCAGTGGTCCCCAGCATCACAGACACCAGTCTTCAGCCAATTCGATTCACTCGACGTGATAGCAAGAGATGGATGGAGACACTGCATACTACAAAGGCTATGGTCTATACTGAAGGCTTGTGCTCCAGAACTTGCAGCTCCCCCAGCCAAGCTGTTCTAGTACACTTACAACACTGGCATCTACCCAGTGTGGAAAATTGCCCAAGTATGTCCTGTACATAAAAAAGGACAAATCCAATCCAGCCAATTACTGCACCGGTCTCCCCTCGATCAGTAACAGCACTATCACCCCACTCCCTCTACACCCACTGTCCACACCCCACTCCCTCTACACACACTCTCCACACCCCACTCCCTCTACACCCACTGTCCACACCCCACTCCCTCTACACACACTCTCCACACCCCACTCCCTCTACACCCACTGTCCACACCCCACTCCCTCTACACACACTCTCCACACCCCAATCCCTCTACACCCACTGTCCACACCCCACTCCCTCTACACCCACTGTCCACACCCCACTCCCTCTACACACACTCTCCACACCCCACTCCCTCTACACCCACTGTCCACACCCCACTCCCTCTACACACACTCTCCACACCCCAATCCCTCTACACCCACTGTCCACACCCCACTCACTCTACACCCCCTGTCCACACCCCACTCCCTCTACACCCACTGTCCACTTCCCTACTCCCTCTACATTCACTGTCCACACCCCACTCCCTCGACACGCACTGTCCACACCCGACTCTCTCTACACTCACTGTCCACACCCCACTCCCTCGACACGCACTGTCCACTTCCCTACTCCCTGTACACCCAATGTCCACTTCCCTACTCCCTCTACATCCATTGTCCACACCCCAATCCCTCTACACACACGCTCCACACCCCACTCCCTCTACACACACTCTCCACACCCTACCTCTTCTACACCCACTGTCCACACCCCACTCCCTCTACACCCACTGTCCACACCCCACTCCCTCTACATCCATTGTCCACACTCCACTCCCTCTACACACACTCTCCACACCCCACTCTCTCTGCACACATTCTCCACACCCCACTCCCTCTACACCCACTGTCCACACCCCACTCCCTCTACACCCACTGTCCACACCCCACTCCCTCTACATCCATTGTCCACACTCCACTCCCTCTACACACACTCTCCACACCCCACTCTCTCTGCACACATTCTCCACACCCCACTCCCTCTACACCCACTGTCCATACCCCACTCTCTCTACACACACTCCACTTCCCCACTCCCTCTACACACACTGCCCACTTCTCTAGTCACTCTAAACACACTCTCCACACCCCACTCCCTCTACACACACTGTCCACTTCTCTACTTACTCTACACACACTCTCCACACTCCACCCCCTCTACACCCACTGTCCACTTCTCTACTCCCTCTAACCTCACTGTCCACTCCCTCACTCCCTCTCTACCCACTATCCACACCCCTATTCCCTCTACCGCCACTCTCCACTCCCTCACTCCATCTACACACACTCTCCACTCCCCCACTCCCTCTACACACACTCTCCACCTTCTCTGCCTTCACTGTCCACTCCGTCTATACACACTCCCACTCCCTGTACCCTCACTGTCCATTCCCTCACTCCCTCAACACACTCTCCCACTCACTCTACCCTCACTGTCGACTCCCTCACTCCCTCTGCACACATTCCCACTGCCTCAATCATCGACACAATCATGATCATTCCACAATGAACACTCTGTCACTTTTACCCCATGAACTTGTTCCAGAAATGATTCTTACTGGAGGCGTTGTAGGAATATCACTGTGCTAGTAACTGAGAGACCCAGGCTAACACTTTGTTAGTGTGTGTTCAAACCCCTTCACAGTAGCTGATGGAGTTGAAATTCAATAAAGCTGATCTATAAAACTCATGGTGACCATGAAACTATCATCGATTATTGCAAAAGTTCATCTTGCTCTATTTTGGGGAAGGAAATCTACCATACCTACTTGGTCTGCCCGACATGTGACTCCAGGCCCACAGCAATGGTGGAACAAGCCACTCAGTTCAAAGGGTCGTGAGGGATGGGCCTGTTGTTGGGAGAATTAAACAAAGAACAGCTCATTCCTCGAGGAGAGCAGAGACACGTGGATCTGGAGGATCTAAAGAGCATCCCAGCCAGACCCATTGCCCTATAACCCTGCATTTCCCACAGCCAATCCACCCAGCTGCGCATCTACAGCCTGTGGGAGGAAACCCACGCAGACTCGGGGAGAACATGCAAACTCCACACAGAGAGTCACCCCGAGGCTGGAATCGAACCCGGGTCCCTGGCGCTGTGAGGCTGCAGTGCTAACCGCTGAGCCACCGTGCCATGAGGTTGAGGTATTGGGGTTAGAATGCTGTATTTGAAGGATTAACTTTCCCAACCTTCCAGTTTTGACAATGTCTGATGAGCTCCATTTCTAACAGCCAGAACACAGCCGGTCAGCAGCTCATTCAGTGCTGCCCAGCATCAGGGGGGTGGGGGCGGGGGCTATTGGGGGTGGGGGGGTGTGGTGGGGGAGGAGGTAGATCGCAGGTTTCTCAGTAGGTGTCTCAGGCCAGGTTGGGGCAGTGGAAGAAGAGTTCGAAGGTTACAGGGTGTAGGAGAAGGAGAGTGACACCATGTGAGGCCAAGCTGCTGCTAGTGGTATTGCTGGGAGCTGTACTCATTCTTCACAGGGGACTCAGCGAGGAATCAACATCTATCGAACAGCCCTGTTGTGAGAACTCAGGAAAAAGTTCTAAGAATTAGTACACAGCTAAGCGTTGGAATCAAAATTCAGGAAAGCTGAAGGAACTGTGAGGTCTCAGAAGAGCCCCGTGCAAAATGAATGGTTCTGTTAAGCTGTGAGTGAGGGCTGAAAACCCACCAACAGTATGTGCTTGATGCATCTGAGCATGGTAGGGCTCAAAGGGAAATTAACACTGGGGTAGTTCTAGCTCAGTGAATCCAGCTGTCGGTGAAAAATCTACAGCTGTGCTTGTGAACGTGTACGAGGGAACACGGCTTTAAAGTCCAGCAGAGTGAAACAGTGAAAAGATGATAATTCAACCAGGATGGGAGCAATCGTTGAGGCAAGGTGATTAAGCAGGGGCTTTAAGGCCAGATCAGCGACAGTGAAGAAGTGTGACCCCTTGTGAAATTTAAAGACAGTTGATGAGATTTCAACAAGTGCGTTATTAACATCTGGGATGGAATGTGTTGCTGAGAAAGCTGTCAGGGGCTGTCTTGTTTACATCTGCTATTTGTTCATTCCCTGATTTGGTTTTAGATTTATTTATCACGTGTACTAAGTATAGGAATACATAAGTACAACAAAAGTGCACAACATCACCATTCCCTGGTGTCCACTTAGTTACAAAAACAAGAATTAAAAGATTTTAATGGATCCAAAAGGTGAACAAGAAAAAAAAGTCCAGATCTCAGAGTCCCAAGTCCCATCTCCACATGGTGCAGGTGCAGCTCCAATTGATATAACAGCCAGGGGACAGCGGCCGCCGAACCGGCCCCTTTCACCGCTGAACCGGCCAACTCCCACTGCCGAACCGGCCTACTCCCACTGCCGAACCAGCCCATTCTCACTGCCGAACTGGTCTACTCCCACTGCCGAACCGGCCCACTCCCACTGCCGAACCGGCCCACTCTCACTGCCGAACCAGCCTACTCCCACTGCCGAACCAGCCCACTCTCACTGCCGAACCAGCCCACTCCCACTGCCGAACCGGCCCACTCCCACTGCCGAACTGGCCTACTCCCACTGCCGAACCAGCCCGCTCCCACTGCCGAACTGGCCTACTCTCTCTGCCGAACCGGCCCACTCTCACTGCCGAACTGGCCTACTCTCACTGCCGAACCGGCCTACTCCCACTGCTGAACCGGCCCACTCCCACTGCCGAACCGGCCCACTCTCACTGCCGAACCGGCCTACTCCCACTGCTGAACCAGCCCGCTCCCACTGCCGAACCGGCCCACTCCCACTGCCAAACCGGCCCACTCCCACTGCCGAACCAGCCCACTCTCACCAGCCGAACCGGCCTACTCTCACTGCCGAACCAGCCGGCTCTCACTGCCGAACCGGCCCACTCCCACTGCCGAACCAGCCCACTCCCACTGCCGAACCAGCCCACTCTCACCAGCCGAACCGGCCTACTCTCACTGCCGAACCAGCCGGCTCTCACTGCCGAACCGGCCCACTCTCACTGCCGAACCAGCCCACTCCCACTGCCGAACCAGCCCGCTCCCACTGCCGAACCGGCCCGCTCCCACTGCCGAACCGGCCCGCTCCCACTGCCGAACCAGCCCACCCCCACAACTGAACCAGCCCACTCTCACTGCCGAACCGGCCCATTCTCACTGCCGAACCGGCCTACTCCCACTGCCGAACCGGCCCACTCCCACTGCCGAACCGGCCCACTCTCACTGCCGAACCGGCCCACTCCCACTGCCGAACCAGCCCATTCTCACTGCCGAACCGGCCTACTCACTGCTGAACCAGCCCGCTCTCACTGCCGAACCAGCCTACTCACTGCTGAACCAGCCCGCTCTCACTGCCGAACCGGCCTACACTCACTGCTGAACCGGCCCACTCTCACTGCCGAACCCGCCCACTCCCACTGCCGAACCGGCCCACTCTCACTGCCGAACCGGCCCACTCTCACTGCCGAACCGGCCTACTCCCACTGCCGATGCGGCCCACTCTCACTGCCGAAATCGCCAACTCCCACTGCCGAACCAGGCCATTCTCACTGCCGAACCAGCCTACTCTCACTGCCGAACCAGCCCACTCTCACTGCCGAACCGGCCTACTCCCACTGCCGAACCAGCCCACTCTCACTGCCGAACCAGCCCGCTCTCACTGCCGAACCGGCCCACTCTCACTGCCGAACCGGCCCACTCCCACTGCCGAACCGGCCAACTCTCACTGCCGAACTGGCCCGCTCCCACTGCCGAACCGCCCCACTCTCACTGCCGAACCAGCCTACTCTCACTGCCGAACCGGCCTGCTCCCACTGCCGAACCGGCCCACTCTCACTGCTGAACCGGCCCACTCCCACTGCCGAACCGACCCTCTCCCACTGCCGAACTGGCCCACTCCCACTTCCGAACCGGCCCACTCCCACTGCCGAACTGACCTACTCCCACTGCCGAACCGGCCCTCTCCCACTGCCGAACTGGCCCACTCCCACTGCCGAACCGGCCCACTCTCACTGCTGAACCGGCCCACTCCCACTGCCGAACCGGCCCTCTCCCACTGCCGAACTGGCCCACTCCCACTGCCGAACCGGCCCACTCCCACTGCCGAACTGACCTACTCCCACTGCCGAACCGGCCCACTCCCACTGCCGAACCAGCCTACTCCCACTGCCGAACCGGCCCACTCTCACTGCCGAACCGGCCCACTCCCACTGCCGAACCGGCCCACTCCCACTGCCGAACCGGCCCACTCTCACTGCCGAACCGGCCCACTCCCACTGCCGAACTGGCCTACTCTCACTGCCGAACCAGCCCGCTCTCACTGCCGAACCGGCCTACTCCCACTGCCGAACCGGCCCACTCCCACTGCCGAACCGGCCCACTCTCACTGCCGAACCGGCCCACTCCCACTGCCGAACCGGCCCACTCCCACTGCCGAACCGGCCCACTCCCACTGCCGAACTGGCCTACTCTCACTGCCGAACCAGCCCGCTCCCACTGCCGAACCGGCCCACTCCCACTGCCGAACCGGCCCATTCTCACTGCCGAACCGGCCCACTCCCACTGCCGAACCGGCCCACTCCCACTGCCGAACCGGCCCACTCCTACTGCCGAACCGGCCCACTCCCACTGCCGAACCGGCCCACTCCCACTGCCGAACCGGCCCACTCTCACTGCCGAACCGGCCCACTCCCACTGCCGAACCGGCCCACTCCCACTGCCGAACCGGCCCACTCCCACTGCCGAACCGGCCCACTCCCACTGCCGAACCGGCCCACTCCCACTGCCGAACCGGCCCACTCCTACTGCCGAACCGGCCCACTCCCACTGCCGAACCGGCCCACTCCCACTGCCGAACCGGCCTACTCCCACTGCCGAACCGGCCCACTCCCACTGCCGAACCGGCCCACTCCCACTGCCGAACCGGCCTACTCTCACTGCCGAACCGGCCCACTCCCACTGCCGAACTGGCCCACTCCCACTGCCGAACCGGCCCATTCTCACTGCCGAACCGGCCGACTCCCACTGCCGAACCGGCCCACTCCCACTGCCGAACCGGCCCACTCCCACTGCCGAACCGGCCCACTCCTACTGCCGAACCGGCCCACTCCCACTGCCGAACCGGCCCACTCCCACTGCCGAACCGGCCTACTCCCACTGCCGAACCGGCCCACTCCCACTGCCGAACCGGCCCACTCCCACTGCCGAACCGGCCTACTCTCACTGCCGAACCGGCCCACTCCCACTGCCGAACCGGCCCACTCCCACTGCCGAACCGGCCCATTCTCACTGCCGAACCGGCCTACTCCCACTGCCGAACCGGCCTACTCCCACTGCCGTACCGGCCCACTCCCACTGCCGAACCGGCCCACTCCCACTGCCGAACCGGCCCACTCCTACTGCCGATCCGGCCCACTCCCACTGCCGAACCGGCCCACTCGCACTGCCGAACCGGCCTACTCCCACTGCCGAACTGGCCCACTCCCACTGCCGAACCGGCCCACTCCCACTGCCGAACCGGCCCACTCCCACTGCCGAACCGGCCTACTCTCACTGCCGAACCGGCCCACTCCCACTGCCGAACCGGCCCACTCCCACTGCCGAACCGGCCTACTCTCACTGCCGAACCGGCCGACTCCCACTGCCGAACCGGCCGACTCTCTCTGCTGCAGCATCGCCACCTCAAGAAAGATGCGAAGAGTTACCAGCGGTTGGTGAATGAAGGAGAAATCCATTCGTCCTGACCTTACTGAGTGCTGGAGTAGATTTGATGGGCAGAGTGGCCTCCTGCTGTTCGTATATTCATGTGAGACCAGGATCAGGCCCTGACTTTCCTCCTAGAAACGACATCATTTGGAATTTTCACAACAACTATCAACATTTATCATGTAGAAGCAGAAGGAGGCCATCCAGCTGATCGAGTAACTTTGTGGCTAATCTGAGAACCTTCAAGATTTAAACAGCCAAAGGTGTGTGTTCCCAGCTTGTTGTCCTGAGAGCCAACTCTCAGACTTATTCCCATGCTGAATAATCCCAGGCATTGTGAGGCCAACACTTCACCAGGGTACTATAACAATATTCCGAAAATTCTGGGAATGTGCCATGCCGGGATTTGCCATTAAAGTAGCTTCCCAAGGAGCCAGTCAATTAGACCAGATCCCAATGGAACCGAGGGATAGAAAGAGGCCATTCAGTCCCATTGAGCCTGCCCTGCCATTCACTAAGACCATTGGCTGGCCACTTCGAGACCTTTTCTTCATTCCATTCTCACGACCATCTCCCCAACTGGGAACCAGAAACAATCTCAATCTCTACCTTAAACATACTCAATGCCTGAGCTTTCACAACCCTCTGGAGTACAGAACCCGAAGATTCAGACCCTCTGAGGAAGAAAAAATTCTTTTTCTCACACCTAAGTGTCAATGCCCTTATTTGCAAATTGTGGCCCCAGGTTTAGGGCTCCCCACCCAGGGGAAATATCAGACCCAAATCTCCCCGTCTGGCCCTTTAAATAGTTACAAAAACAGAAATTGCTGGAAAAGCTCAGCAGGTCTGGCAGCATCTGTGGAGAGAAATCAGGTAACCAGATCAGTGACCCTTCCTCAGAACCTTCTAGAAGTTTGTCAGCTTCAGTGAGATTGCTTCTCATTCTTCAAAACTCCAGACATTCCTGGCCCAGTTTGACCAGTCTCTGTCCTGGAACAGTCCCACTATCCCGGGAATACATCTGGTGAATGCCTGTTTGCAGTTCCTCTGTGACAATAATACCTTTCCTGAGATAAGCAGACCAGAACTTCACATAGTGCCCAGCTGTGGGTCCAACCAAATTCCTGTACTATTGAAGCAAGACCTCACTGCTGCTGTACTCAAATCCTCTTGTGGTAAAGGCTGGCGTAACATTAGCCTTCCTAATAACTTGCTGCACCTCTATGTTCACCTTCAGTGTTTTAATGATGAGGACACCTAGAAAGCAAATGGTACGTTGGCCTTCAGTGTGGGAAGTTTTGAGTATGGAGCAGGGATGTGTTGTTGCAGATATACAGGGCCTTGGTGAGACCACACCTGGAATATTGTGTGTAGTTTTGGTCTCTTTTTCAGAGGAAGGATACTCTTGCCCTCGAGGGAGTGCAGCGAAGATTTACCAGGCTGATTCCGGGGATGGTGGGTCTGATGAATGAGGAGAGATTGACGAGGTTAGGATTGTTTTCACTGGAGTTCAGATGAGTGAGGGGGGTATCTCATAGAGACTTATAATATTCTAACAGGATTGGACAGGGTAGATGCAGGGAGGGGGTTCCTCATGGTGGGTGTGTCCGGAACAAGGGCTCACAGTATGAGGATTTGAGGTAGACGATTTAGGACGGAGATGAGGAGACATTTCTTCACCCAGAGAGTGGTGAGCCTGTGGAATTCGTTATCACAGGAAGTAGTTGATGTCAAAACATTGAATGTAATCAAGAGGTGACTGGGTATGGCATTTGGGGTGAATGGGGTCAAGGGTTACAGGGAGAAAGTAGGATTAGGCTATTGAGTTGGAGAATGGTGCAGTAGGATCAAAGGGCCGAATGGCCTCCTCCAGCTTCTCCCTCTGAAAATTGCAGAGTAAATTCTATCAGACTGTGATCACTGTCTCCTAAGGGTTCCTTCACCTTAAGCCCCCTTATCAAGTCTCATTGCACATCACTAAATCCAGTAATGCCTGTTCCCTTGTGAGCTCTACCACAAGCTGCTCCAAAAAGCCATCTCGGAGACATTCAACACGTTCCTTTTCTTGCGATCCACCACCAACCTGATTTTCCCATCCACCTGCATATTGAAATCCCCCATGATGACCATAATTTTGCCTTTCTTACACACCTTTTCTATCTCCTGGTGTATCTTGTGCTCCAACTCCTGCCTACTGTTTGGCAGACTGTACACAAGTCCAAGTATGGTTTTTTCACCTCTGCAGTTCCTCAACTCTACCCACACCATCTAGGCCGTCTGACCCTACTTCATTTCTTACTGTTGATTTAATTTCATTCCTTACTAAGAAGGCAACCCTATCCCCTCTTCCCACCTGTCTGTCTTTTCAATAGGATGTATATCCTTGGCTATTTAGCTCCCAATCCTGATCCCCTTGCAGCCACGTCTGTGTGATGCCTACCATGTCAGACCTGCCAATTTCAATCTGCACCACAAGCTCATTTACCTTCCTGGGGTCAGTGTGGAGTGGGGACAGTGTGGAGTGGGGTCAGTGCGGAGTGGGGTCAATGTGGAGTGGGGTCAGTGTGGAGTGGGGTCAGTACGGAGTGGGGTCAGTGTGGAGTGGGGTCAGTGTGGAGTGGGGTCAGTGCGGAGTGGGGACAGCGCGGAGTGGGGTCAGTGTGGAGAGTGGACAGTATGGAGTGGGGTCAGTGCGGAGTGGGGACAGCGCGGAGTGGGGTCAGTGTGATGTGGGGACAGTGTGGAGTGGGGACAGTATGGAGTGGGGTCAGTGCGGAGTGGGGTCAGTGTGGAGTGGGGTCAGTGTGGAGTGGGGTCAGTACGGAGTGGGGTGAGTGTGGAGTGGGGTCAGTGCGGAGTGGGGACAGTGTGGAGTGGGGTCAGTGTGGAGTGGGGACAGCGCGGAGTGGGGTCAGTGTGGAGTGGGGTCAGTGTGGAGTGGGGACAGCGCGGAGTGGGGTCAGTGTGATGTGGGGTCAGTGTGGAGTGGGGACAGTATGGAGTGGGGACAGCGCGGAGTGGGGTCAGTGTGGAGTGGGGTCAGTGCGGAGTGGGGACAGTGTGGAGTGGGGTCAGTGCGGAGTGGGGTCAGTGTTGAGTGGGGTCAGTACGGAGTGGGGTCAGTGTAGAGTGGGGTCAGTGTTGAGTGGGGACAGTATGGAGTGGGGTCAGTGTGGAGTGGGGTCAGTGTGGAGTGGGGACAGTATGGAGTGGGGACAGCGCGGAGTGGGGTCAGTGTGGAGTGGGGTCAGTACGGAGTGGGGTCAGTGTAGAGTGGGGTCAGTGTTGAGTGGGGACAGTATGGAGTGGGGACAGCGCGGAGTGGGGTCAGTGTGGAGTGGGGTCAGTGTGGAGTGGGGACAGCGCGGAGTGGGGTCAGTGTGGAGTGGGGTCAGTGTGGAGTGGGGACAGCGCGGAGTGGGGTCAGTGTGGAGTGGGGGCAGTGCAGAGTGGGGACAGCACGGAGTGGGGTCAGTGTTGAGTGGGGTCAGTGTGGAGTGGGGTCAGTGCGGAGTGGGGTCAGTGTTGAGTGGGGACAGTATGGAGTGGGGTCAGTGTGGAGTGGGGACAGTATGGAGTGGGGTCAGTGCGGAGTGGGGTCAGTGTGGAGTGGGGTCAGTGCGGAGTGGGGTCAGTACGGGAGTGGGGACAGCGCAGAGTGGGGTCAGTGTGGAGTGGGGTCAGTACGGAGTGGGGACAGCGCGGAGTGGGGTCAGTGTGGAGTGGGGACAGTATGGAGTGGGGTCAGTGCGGAGTGGGGTCAGTGTGGAGTGGGGTCAGTACGGAGTGGGGACAGCGCGGAGTGGGGTCAGTGTGGAGTGGAGACAGTATGGAGTAGGGTCAGTGCGGAGTGGGGTCAGTGTGGAGTGGGGTCAGTACGGAGTGGGGACAGTGTGGAGTGGGGTCAGTGTGAAGTGGCGTCAGTGCGGAGTGGGGACAGTGTGGAGTGGGGTCAGTACGGAGTGGGGACAGTGTGGAGTGGGGTCAGTGTGGAGTGGGGACAGTGCGGAGTGGGGTCAGTATGGAGTGGGGTCAGTGCGGAGTGGGGTCAGTGTGGAGTGGGGTCAGTGCGGAGTGGGGTCAGTGCGGAGTGGGGGCAGTATGGAGTGGGGTCAGTGTGGAGTGGGGTCAGTCTGGAGTGGGGTCAGTGCGGAGTGGGGTCAGTGTGGAGTGGGGTCAGTACGGAGTGGGGTCAGTGTTGAGTGGGGTCACTATGGAGTGGGGTCAGTGTGGAGTGGGGTCAGTGTGGAGTGGGGTCAGTACGGAGTGGGGTCAGTGTGGAGTGGGGTCAGTATGGAGTGGGGACAGTGCGGAGTGGGGTCAGTACGGAGTGGGGTCAGTGTGGAGTGGGGTCAGTGTAGAGTGGGGACAATGTGGAGTGGGGTCAGTGTGGAGTGGGGTCAGTACGGAGTGGGGACAGTGTGGAGTGGGGTCAGTGTGGAGTGGGGTCAGTGCGGAGTGGGGACAGTGTGGAGTGGGGTCAGTGTGGAGTGGGGTCAGTGTGGAGTGGGGACAGTGTGGAGTGGGGTCAGTGTGGAGTGGGGTCAGTGTAGAGTGGGGACAGTTTGGAGTGGGGTCAGTGTGGAGTGGGGTCAGTACGGAGTGGGGACAGTGTGGAGTGGGGTCAGTGTGGAGTGGGGTCAGTGTGGAGTGGGGACAGTGTGGAGTGGGGTCAGTGTGGTCAGTGTTGAGTGGGGTCAGTGCGGAGTGGGGTCAGTGTGGAGTGGGGTCAGTGTTGAGTGGGGTCAGTGTGGAGTGGGGACAGTGTGGAGTGGGGTCAGTGCGGAGTGGGGACAGTGCGGAGTGGGGTCAGTATGGAGAGGGGTCAGTGTGGAGTGGGGTCAGTGTTGAGTGGGGTCAGTGCGGAGTGGGGTCAGTGTGGAGTGAGGTCAGTGTGGTCAGAACGGAGTGGGGTCAGTGTGGAGTGGGGTCAGTGTGGAGTGGGGACAGTGTGGAGTGGGGTCAGTGCGGAGTGGGGACAGTGTGGAGTGGGGTCAGTGTGGAGTGGGGTCAGTGTTCAGTGGGGTCAGTGCGGAGTGGGGTCAGTGTGGAGTGAGGTCAGTGTGGTCAGTGCGGAGTGGGGTCAGTGTGGAGTGGGGTCAGTGTGGAGTGAGGACAGTGTGGAGTGGGGTCAGTGCGGAGTGGGGTCAGTGTGGAGTGAGGACAGTGTGGAGTGAGGACAGTGTGGAGTGGGGTCAGTGCGGAGTGGGGTCAGTGTGGAGTGGGGACAGTGTGGAGTGGGGTCAGTGTGGAGTGGGGACAGTGTGGAGTGGGGTCAGTGCGGAGTGGGGTCAGTGTGGAGTGGGGTCAGTGTGGAGTGAGGACAGTGTGGAGTGTGGTCAGTGCGGAGTGGGGTCAGTGTGGAGTGAGGACAGTGTGGAGTGAGGACAGTGTGGAGTGGGGTCAGTGCGGAGTGGGGTCAGTGTGGAGTGGGGACAGTGTGGAGTGGGGTCAGTGTGGAGTGGGGACAGTGTGGAGTGGGGACAGTGCGGAGTGGGGTCAGTATGGAGTGGGGTCAGTGTGGAGTGGGGTCAGTGCGGAGTGGGGTCAGTGTGGAGTGGGGACAGTGTGGAGTGGGGACAGTGCGGAGTGGGGTCAGTGTGGAGTGGCGTCAGTACGGAGTGGGGACAGTGTGGAGTGGGGTCAGTGCGGAGTGGGGTCAGTGTGGAGTGGCGTCAGTACGGAGTGGGGTCAGTGCGGAGTGGGGTCAGTGTTGAGTGGGGTCAGTGCGGAGTGGGGACAGTGTGGAGTGGGATCAGTGTTGAGTGGGGTCAGTGCGGAGTGGGGACAGTGTGGAGTGGGGTCAGTGCGGAGTGGGGTCAGTGTGGAGTGGGGACAGTGTGGAGTGGGGACAGTGCGGAGTGGGGTCAGTGTGGAGTGGCGTCAGTACGGAGTGGGGACAGTGTGGAGTGGGGTCAGTGCGGAGTGGGGTCAGTGTGGAGTGGCGTCAGTACGGAGTGGGGTCAGTGCGGAGTGGGGTCAGTGTTGAGTGGGGTCAGTGCGGAGTGGGGACAGTGTGGAGTGGGGTCAGTGTGGAGTGGGGTCAGTGCGGAGTGGGGTCAGTGCGGAGTGGGGTCAGTGTGGAGTGGGGTCAGTGCGGAGTGGGGTCAGTGTTGAGTGGGGTCAGTGCGGAGTGGGGACAGTGCGGAGTGGGGTCAGTGTGGAGTGGCGTCAGTACGGAGTGGGGACAGTGTGGAGTGGGGTCAGTGTTGAGTGGGGTCAGTGCGGAGTGGGGACAGTGTGGAGTGGGGTCAGTGTGGAGTGGGGTCAGTGCGGAGTGGGGTCAGTGCGGAGTGGGGTCAGTGTGGAGTGGGGTCAGTGTTGAGTGGGGTCAGTGCGGAGTGGGGACAGTGTGGAGTGGGGTCAGTGTGGAGTGGGGTCAGTGCGGAGTGGGGTCAGTGTGGAGTGGGGTCAGTGCGGACTGGGGACAGTGTGGAGTGGGGTCAGTGTTGAGTGGGGTCAGTGCGGAGTGGGGACAGTGTTGAGTGGGGTCAGTGTGGAGTGGGGTCAGTACGGAGTGGGGTCAGTGTAGAGTGGGGACAGTGTGGAGTGGGGTCAGTACGGAGTGAGTCAGTGTGGAGTGGGGTCAGTGTGGAGTGGGGTCAGTGTGGAGTGGGGTCAGTGCGGAGTGGGGTCAGTGCGGAGTGTGGTCAGTGTGGAGCGGGGTCAGTGCGGAGTGGGGTCAGTGTGGAGCGGGGTCAGTGCGGAGTGGGGTCAGTACGGAGTGGGGTCAGTGCGGAGTGGGGTCAGTGCGGAGTGGGGTCAGTGTGGAGTGGGGTCAGTGCGGAGTGGGGTCAGTGTGGAGTGGGGTCAGTGTTG
>NC_081358.1:127840966-127853466 GCF_030684315.1 Stegostoma tigrinum | reverse complement strand
TGTTGGGTACCTGAGGAGTCACGAATGGTGCTGAACATTGTGTAACAACAGCGAACATGCCCACCCCTGACCTAATGAAGGAGGGAAGGTCATTGATGAAGCAGCTGAAGATGGTTGGGTCCAGGACACTCCCCTGAGGGACTCCTGCCGAGATGTCCTGGAGCTGAGATGATTGATCTCCCACAACCACAACTGTCTTCCTCTGTGCTAAGTGAGATTCCAACCCCAATACCGACCGATTCCTGTTTTCTCGAGAGGTCTTTGATGCCACACTTGCTCTAACATGACCTTGATGTCAAGGCTTTTCACTCTCGCCTCACCTGGGGAGACATTGGTGAAATGCTAATGTCATCGGTCTGACATTTCATAAGTGCTGCAGACGTGGGATTAATCTCACCGGGGAAGATGGTGACATTTGAAAAAAAAAAGCTGGAATTAGGAGCTGGTCCTGTGGCATGTCTGAGACCGCTCTCTCAGTTTTGACACTAGACCCCAGATGTCGGTCAGGAAGCTGCCGTGGTGTCACCATGGGCTGGTTTCTCACTTGTAGTTTGTGGCACATCGATCGATGCCAGTGCCCGCCCGCTTTTATTGCTTCGTTCAAACATTTCAAATGTCCCACTGAGTGGCTTTGCTCAGGCATTTCAGAGGGCAGCTGCAAGGTGGGAAAGTTGACGTTTGAGGACCCTTTCTTCAAGGACACTTGTGAACTCAATGAGCTTTTCCTCACAATCTGCTTCATGACCAAATATGAGGCTTTCCATTGAATTAAAATTCGACCATCTGCTGCAGCAGTATTCAAACCTGGTCATAGCACAACGTCATATTGTCTAAAAAGTGCCGCACTGTCGGAGGGTCAGTGCTGAGGGAGCGGGCACTGTTGGAGGGTCAGTGCTGAGGGAGCGGGCACTGTTGGAGGGTCAGTGCTGAGGGAGCGGGCACTGTCGGAGGGTCAGTGCTGAGGGAGCGGACACTGTTGGAGGGTCAGTGCTGAGGGAGCGGGCACTGTCGGAGGGTCAGTGCTGAGGGAGCGGGCACTATCGGAGGGTCAGTGCTGAGGGAGCGCCATCATTGTCGGAGGGTCAGTGCTGAGGGAGAGCCGCACTGTCGGAGGGTCAGTGCTGAGGGAGAGGGCACTGTCGTAGGGTCAGTGCTGAGGGTGCGGGCACTGTCGGAGGGTCTGTGCTGAGGGAGCGCTGCACTGTCAGAGATTCAGTGCTGAGGGAACGGGCACTGTCAGAGGGTCAGCGCTGAGGGAGCGCTGCACTGTCAGAGGGTCAGTGCTGAGGGAGCGGGCACTGTCGGAGGGTCAGTGCTGAGGGAGCGCTGCACTTTCGGAGGGTCAGTGCTGAGGGAGTGCCATACTGTCGGAGGGTCAGTGCTGAGGGAGCGCTGCACTTTCGGAGGGTCAGTGATGAGGGAGCGGGCACTGTCAGAGGGTCAGTGCTGAGGGAGCGGGCACTGTCGGAGGGTCAGTGCTTTGGGAGCGCTGCACTTTCGGAGGGTCAGTGCTGAGGGAGCGGGCACTGTCGGATGGTCAGTGCTGAGGGAGCGGGCACTGTCGGAGTGTCAGTGCTGAGGGAGCAGGCACTGTCGGAGGGTCAGTGCTGAGGGAGTGCCGCACTGTCGGAGGGTCAGTGCTGAGGGAGTGCCACACTGTCGGAGGGTCAGTGCTGAGGGAGCGGGCACTTTCGGAGGGTCAGTGCTGAGGGAGCGGGCACTGTCGGAGGGTCAGTGCTGAGGGAGCGGGCTCTGTCGGAGGGTCTGTGCTGAGGGAGCGCCATCATTGTCGGAGGGTCAGTGCTGAGGGAGAGCCGCACTGTTGGAGGGTCAGTGCTGAGGGGGCGGGCACTGTCGGAGGGTCAGTGCTGAGGGAGCGGGCACTGTCGGAGGGTCAGTGCTGAGGGAGCGGGCACTGTCGGAGGGTCTGTGCTGAGGGAGCGCCATCATTGTCGGAGGGTCAGTGCTGAGGGAGTGCCGCACTGTCGGAGGGTCAGTGCTGAGGGAGCGGGCTCTGTCGGAGGGTCAGTGCTGAGGGAGCGGGCTCTGTCGGAGGGTCAGTGCTGAGGGTGCGGGTACTGTCGGAGGGTCAGTGCTGAGGGAGCGGGCACTGTCGGAGGATCAGTGCTGAGGGAGCGGGCACTGTCGGAGGGTCAGTGCTGAGGGTGCGCTGCACTGTCGGAGGGTCAGTGCTGAGGGAGCGGGCACTGTCGGAGGGTCATTCCTGAGGGAGCGGGCACTGTCGGAGGGTCAGTGCTGAGGGAGCGGGCACTGTCGAAAGGTCAGTGCTGAGGGAGCGGGCACTGTCGGAGGGTCAGTGCTGAGGGAGCGGGCACTGTCGGAAGGTCAGTGCTGAGGGAGCGGGCACTGTCGGAGGGTCAGTGCTGAGGGAGCGGGCACTGTCGGAGGGTCAGTGCTGAGGGAGCGGGCACTGTCGGAGGGTCAGTGCTGAGGGTGCGCGCACTGTCGGAGGGTCAGTGCTGAGGGAGCGGGCACTGTCGGAGGGTCAGTGCTGAGGGAGCGGGCACTGTCGGAGGGTCAGTGCTGAGGGAGTGTTGCACTGTCGGAGGGTCAGTGCTGAGGGAGCGGGCACTGTCGGAGGGTCAGTGCTGAGGGAGCGGGCACTGTCGGAGGATCAGTGCTGAGGGAGCGGGCACTGTCGGAGGGTCAGTGCTGAGCGAGTGGGCACTGTCGGAGGGTCAGTGCTGAGGGAGCGGGCACTGTCGGAGGGTTAGTGCTGAGGGAGTGGGCACTGTTGGAGGGTCAGTGCTGAGGGAGCGGGCACTGTCGGAGGGTCAGTGCTGAGGGTGCGCTGCACTGTCGGAGGGTCAGTGCTGAGGGAGCGGGCAGTGTCGGAGGGTCAGTGCTGAGGGAGCGGACTCTGTCGGAGGGTCAGTGCTGAGGGAGCGGGCTCTGTCGGAGGGTCAGTGCTGAGGGTGCGGGCACTGTCGGAGGGTCAGTGCTGAGGGAGCGGGCACTGTCGGAGGATCAGTGCTGAGGGAGCGGGCTCTGTCGGAGGGTCAGTGCTGAGGGAGCGGGCACTGTCGGAGGATCAGTGCTGAGGGAGAGGGCTCTGTCGGAGGGTCAGTGCTGAGGGAGCGGGCACTGTCGGAGGGTCAGTGCTGAGGGAGTGTTGCACTGTCGGAGGGTCAGTGCTGAGGGAGCGGGCACTGTCGGAGGATCAGTGCTGAGGGAGCGGGCTCTGTCGGAGGGTCAGTGCTGAGGGAGCGGGCTCTGTCGGAGGGTCAGTGCTGAGGGAGCGGGCACTGTCGGAGGATCAGTGCTGAGGGAGCGGGCTCTGTCGGAGGGTCAGTGCTGAGGGAGCGGGCACTGTCGGAGGGTCAGTGCTGAGGGAGCGGGCTCTGTCGGAGGGTCAGTGCTGAGGGAGCGGGCACTGTCGGAGGGTCAGTGCTGAGGGAGTGCCACACTGTCGGACGGTCAGTGCTGAGGGAGCGGGCGCTGTCGGAGGGTCAGTGCTGAGGGAGCGGGCACTGTCGGAGGGTCAGTGCTGAGGGAGCGGGCACTGTCGGAGTGTCAGTGCTGAGGGAGCGGGCACTGTCGGAGGGTCAGTGCTGAGGGAGCGCTGCACTGTCAGAGGGTCAGTGCTGAGGGAACGGGCTCTGTCGAAGGGTCAGTGCTGAGAGAGCGGGCACTGTCGGAGGGTCAGTGCTGAGGTAGCGGACACTGTCGAAGGGTCAGTGCTGAGGGACTGGGCACTGTCGGAGGGTCAGTGCTGAGGGAGCGGGCACTGTTGGAGGGTCAGTGCTGAGGGAGCGGGCACTGTCGGAGGGTCATTCCTGAGGGAGCGGGCACTGTCGGAGGGTCAGTGCTGAGGGTGCGCTGCACTGTCGGAGGGTCAGTGCTGAGGGAGCGGGCAGTGTCGGAGGGTCAGTGCTGAGGGAGCGGGCTCTGTCGGAGGGTCAGTGCTGAGGGTGCGGGTACTGTCGGAGGGTCAGTGCTGAGGGAGCGGGCACTGTCGGAGGATCAGTGCTGAGGGAGCGGGCTCTGTCGGAGGGTCAGTGCTGAGGGAGCGGGCAGTGTCGGAGGGTCAGTGCTGAGGGAACGGGCACTGTCGGAGGGTCAGTGCTGAGGGTGCGCTGCACTGTCGGAGGGTCAGTGCTGAGGGAGCGGGCAGTGTCGGAGGGTCAGTGCTGAGGGAGCGGGCTCTGTCGGAGGGTCAGTGCTGAGGGAGCGGGCACTGTCGAAAGGTCAGTGCTGAGGGAGCGGGCACTGTCGGAGGGTCAGTGCTGAGGGAGCGGGCACTGTCGGAAGGTCAGTGCTGAGGGAGCGGGCACTGTCGGAGGGTCAGTGCTGAGGGAGCGGGCACTGTCGGAGGGTCAGTGCTGAGGGAGCGGGCACTGTCGGAGGGTCAGTGCTGAGGGTGCGCGCACTGTCGGAGGGTCAGTGCTGAGGGAGCGGGCACTGTCGGAGGGTCAGTGCTGAGGGAGCGGGCACTGTCGGAGGGTCAGTGCTGAGGGAGTGTTGCACTGTCGGAGGGTCAGTGCTGAGGGAGCGGGCACTGTCGGAGGGTCAGTGCTGAGGGAGCGGGCACTGTCGGAGGATCAGTGCTGAGGGAGCGGGCACTGTCGGAGGGTCAGTGCTGAGCGAGTGGGCACTGTCGGAGGGTCAGTGCTGAGGGAGCGGGCACTGTCGGAGGGTTAGTGCTGAGGGAGTGGGCACTGTTGGAGGGTCAGTGCTGAGGGAGCGGGCACTGTCGGAGGGTCAGTGCTGAGGGTGCGCTGCACTGTCGGAGGGTCAGTGCTGAGGGAGCGGGCAGTGTCGGAGGGTCAGTGCTGAGGGAGCGGACTCTGTCGGAGGGTCAGTGCTGAGGGAGCGGGCTCTGTCGGAGGGTCAGTGCTGAGGGTGCGGGCACTGTCGGAGGGTCAGTGCTGAGGGAGCGGGCACTGTCGGAGGATCAGTGCTGAGGGAGCGGGCTCTGTCGGAGGGTCAGTGCTGAGGGAGCGGGCACTGTCGGAGGATCAGTGCTGAGGGAGAGGGCTCTGTCGGAGGGTCAGTGCTGAGGGAGCGGGCACTGTCGGAGGGTCAGTGCTGAGGGAGTGTTGCACTGTCGGAGGGTCAGTGCTGAGGGAGCGGGCACTGTCGGAGGATCAGTGCTGAGGGAGCGGGCTCTGTCGGAGGGTCAGTGCTGAGGGAGCGGGCTCTGTCGGAGGGTCAGTGCTGAGGGAGCGGGCACTGTCGGAGGATCAGTGCTGAGGGAGCGGGCTCTGTCGGAGGGTCAGTGCTGAGGGAGCGGGCACTGTCGGAGGGTCAGTGCTGAGGGAGCGGGCTCTGTCGGAGGGTCAGTGCTGAGGGAGCGGGCACTGTCGGAGGGTCAGTGCTGAGGGAGTGCCACACTGTCGGACGGTCAGTGCTGAGGGAGCGGGCGCTGTCGGAGGGTCAGTGCTGAGGGAGCGGGCACTGTCGGAGGGTCAGTGCTGAGGGAGCGGGCACTGTCGGAGTGTCAGTGCTGAGGGAGCGGGCACTGTCGGAGGGTCAGTGCTGAGGGAGCGCTGCACTGTCAGAGGGTCAGTGCTGAGGGAACGGGCTCTGTCGAAGGGTCAGTGCTGAGAGAGCGGGCACTGTCGGAGGGTCAGTGCTGAGGTAGCGGACACTGTCGAAGGGTCAGTGCTGAGGGACTGGGCACTGTCGGAGGGTCAGTGCTGAGGGAGCGGGCACTGTTGGAGGGTCAGTGCTGAGGGAGCGGGCACTGTCGGAGGGTCATTCCTGAGGGAGCGGGCACTGTCGGAGGGTCAGTGCTGAGGGTGCGCTGCACTGTCGGAGGGTCAGTGCTGAGGGAGCGGGCAGTGTCGGAGGGTCAGTGCTGAGGGAGCGGGCTCTGTCGGAGGGTCAGTGCTGAGGGTGCGGGTACTGTCGGAGGGTCAGTGCTGAGGGAGCGGGCACTGTCGGAGGATCAGTGCTGAGGGAGCGGGCTCTGTCGGAGGGTCAGTGCTGAGGGAGCGGGCAGTGTCGGAGGGTCAGTGCTGAGGGAACGGGCACTGTCGGAGGGTCAGTGCTGAGGGTGCGCTGCACTGTCGGAGGGTCAGTGCTGAGGGAGCGGGCAGTGTCGGAGGGTCAGTGCTGAGGGAGCGGGCTCTGTCGGAGGGTCAGTGCTGAGGGAGCGGGCTCTGTCGGAGGGTCAGTGCTGAGGGAGCGGGCACTGTCGGAGGATCAGTGCTGAGGGAGCGGGCACTGTCGGAGGGTCAGTGCTGAGGGAGCAGGCGCTGTCGGAGGGTCAGTGCTGAGGGAGCGGGCACTGTCGGAGGGTCAGTGCTGAGGGAGCGGGCGCTGTCGGAGGGTCAGTGCTGAGGGAGCGCTGCACTGTCGGAGGATCAGTGCTGAGGGAGCAGGCACTCTCGGAGGGTCAGTGCCGAGGGAGCGGGCACTGTCGGAGGGTCAGTGCTGAGGGAGCGGGCACTGTCGGAGGGTCAGTGCTGAGGGAGCGGGCACTGTCGGAGGGTCAGTGCTGAGGGAGCGGGCACTGTTGGAGGGTCAGTGCTGAGGGTGCTGGCACTCTCGGAGGGTCAGTGCTGAGGGAGCGGGCACTGTTGGAGGGTCAGTGCTGAGGGAGCGCTGCACTGTCAGAGGGTCAATGCTGAGGGAACGGGCTCTGTCGAAGGGTCAGTGCTGAGGGAGCGGGCACTGTTGGAGGGTCAGTGCTGAGGTAGCGGACACTGTCGAAGGGTCAGTGCTGAGGGACTGGGCACTGTCGGAGGGTCAGTGCTGAGGGAGCAGGCACTGTTGGAGGGTCAGTGCTGAGGGAGCGGGCACTGTCGGAGGGTCATTCCTGAGGGAGCGGGCACTGTCGGAGGGTCAGTGCTGAGGGAGCGGGCACTGTCGGAGGGTCATTGCTGAGGGAGCGGGCACTGTCGGAAGGTCAGTGCTGAGGGAGCGGGCACTGTCGGAGGGTCAGTGCTGAGGGAGCGGGCACTGTCGGAGGGTCAGTGCTGAGGGAGCGGGCACTGTCGGAGGGTCAGTGCTGAGGGTGCGCGCACTGTCGGAGGGTCAGTGCTGAGGGTGCGCGCACTGTCGGAGGGTCAGTGCTGAGGGAGCGGGCACTGTCGGAGGGTCAGCGCTGAGGGAGCGGGCACTGTCGGAGGATCAGTGCTGAGGGAGCGGGCACTGTCGGAGGATCAGTGCTGAGGGAGCGGGCACTGTCGGAGGGTCAGTGCTGAGGGAGCGGGCAGTGTCGGAGGGTCAGTGCTGAGGGAGCGGACTCTGTCGGAGGGTCAGTGCTGAGGGAGCGGGCTCTGTCGGAGGGTCAGTGCTGAGGGTGCGGGCACTGTCGGAGGATCAGTGCTGAGGGAGCGGGCACTGTCGGAGGGTCAGTGCTGAGGGAGCGGGCACTGTCGGAGGATCAGTGCTGAGGGAGCGGGCTCTGTCGGAGGGTCAGTGCTGAGGGAGCGGGCACTGTCGGAGGGTCAGTGCTGAGGGAGCGGGCACTGTCGGAGGGTCAGTGCTGAGGGAGCGGGCACTGTCGGAGGGTCAGTGCTGAGGGAGTGCCACACTGTCGGACGGTCAGTGCTGAGGGAGCGGGCACTGTCGGAGGGTCAGTGCTGAGGGAGCAGGCACTGTCGGAGGGTCAGTGCTGAGGGAGCAGGCACTCTCGGAGGGTCTGTGCTGAGGGAGCGGGCACTGTTGGAGTGTCAGTGCTGAGGGAGCAGGCACTGTCGGAGGGTCAGTGCTGAGGGAGCAGGCACTGTCGGAGGGTCTGTGCTGAGGGAGCGGGCACTGTTGGAGGGTCAGTGCTGAGGGAGCGGGCACTGTCGGAGGGTCAGTGCTGAGGGAGCGCTGCACTGTCAGAGGGTCAGTGCTGAGGGAACGGGCTCTGTCGAAGGGTCAGTGCTGAGAGAGCGGGCACTGTCGGAGGGTCAGTGCTGAGGTAGCGGACACTGTCGAAGGGTCAGTGCTGAGGGACTGGGCACTGTCGGAGGGTCAGTGCTGAGGGAGCGGGCACTGTCGGAGGGTCATTCCTGAGGGAGCGGGCACTGTCGGAGGGTCATTCCTGAGGGAGCGGGCACTGTCGGAGGGTCAGTGCTGAGGGAGCGGGCACTGTCGGAAGGTCAGTGCTGAGGGAGCGGGCAGTGTCGGAGGGTCAGTGCTGAGGGAGCGGGCTCTGTCGGAGGGTCAGTGCTGAGGGAGCGGGCTCTGTCGGAGGGTCAGTGCTGAGGGTGCGGGTACTGTCGGAGGGTCAGTGCTGAGGGAGCGGGCACTGTCGGAGGATCAGTGCTGAGGGAGCGGGCTCTGTCGGAGGGTCAGTGCTGAGGGAGCGGGCAGTGTCGGAGGGTCAGTGCTGAGGGAACGGGCACTGTCGGAGGGTCAGTGCTGAGGGTGCGCTGCACTGTCGGAGGGTCAGTGCTGAGGGAGCGGGCAGTGTCGGAGGGTCAGTGCTGAGGGAGCGGGCACTGTCGGAGGGTCAGTGCTGAGGGAACGGGCACTGTCGGAGGGTCAGTGCTGAGGGAGCGGGCACTGTCGGAGGGTCAGTGCTGAGTGAGCGGGCTCTGTCGGAGGGTCAGTGCTGAGGGTGCGGGTACTGTCGGAGGGTCAGTGCTGAGGGAGCGGGCACTGTCGGAGGATCAGTGCTGAGGGTGCGGGTACTGTCGGAGGGTCAGTGCTGAGGGAGCGGGCACTGTCGGAGGATCAGTGCTGAGGGAGCGGGCTCTGTCGGAGGGTCAGTGCTGAGGGTGCAGGCACTGTCGGAGGATCAGTGCTGAGGGAGCGGGCTCTGTCAGAGGGTCAGTGCTGAGGGAGCGGGCTCTGTCGGAGGGTCAGTGCTGAGGGAGCGGGCACTGTCGGAGGATCAGTGCTGAGGGAGCGGGCTCTGTCGGAGGGTCAGTGCTGAGGGAGCGGGCACTGTCGGAGGATCACTTCTGAGGGAGCGGGCTCTGTCGGAGGGTCAGTGCTGAGGGAGCGGGCACTGTCGGAGGGTCAGTGCTGAGGGAGCGGGCTCTGTCGGAGGGTCAGTGCTGAGGGAGCGGGCACTGTCGGAGGGTCAGTGCTGAGGGAGCGGGCGCTGTCGGAGGGTCAGTTCTGAGGGAGCGGGCACTGTCGGAGGGTCAGTGCTGAGGGAGCGGGCGCTGTCGGAGGGTCAGTGCTGAGGGAGCGCTGCACTATCGGAGGATCAGTGCTGAGGGAGCGGGCACTGTCGGAGGGTCAGTGCTGAGGGAGCGGGCGCTGTCGGAGGGTCAGTGCTGAGGGAGCGGGCACTGTCGGAGGGTCAGTGCTGAGGGAGCGGGCGCTGTCGGAGGGTCAGTGCTGAGGGAGCGGGCGCTGTCGGAGGGTCAGTGCTGAGGGAGCGCTGCACTGTCGGAGGATCAGTGCTGAGGGAGTGGGCACTGTCGGAGGGTCAGTGCTGTGGGAGCGGGCGCTGTCGGAGGGTCAGCGCTGAGGGAGCGGACGCTGTCGGAGGGTCAGTGCTGAGGGAGCGGGCGCTGTCGGAGGGTCAGTGCTGAGGGAGCGGTCACTGTCGGAGGGTCAGTGCTGAGGGAGCGGGCACTGTCGGAGGGTCAGTGCTGAGGGAGCGGGCACTGTCGGAGGGTCAGTGCTGAGGGAGCGGGCACTGTCGGAGTGTCAGTGCTGAGGGAGCGGGCACTGTCGGAGGGTCAGTGCTGAGGGAGCGGGCTCTGTCGGAGGGTCAGTGCTGAGGGAGCGGGCACTGTCGGAGGATCAGTGCTGAGGGAGCGGGCTCTGTCGGAGGGTCAGTGCTGAGGGAGCGGGCACTGTCGGAGGGTCAGTGCTGAGGGAGCGGGCGCTGTCGGAGGGTCAGTGCTGAGGGAGCGGGCACTGTCGGAGGGTCAGTGCTGAGGGAGCGGGCGCTGTCGGAGGGTCAGTGCTGAGGGAGCGCTGCACTGTCGGAGGATCAGTGCTGAGGGAGCGGGCACTGTCGGAGGGTCAATGCTGAGGGAGCGGGCACTGTCGGAGGGTCAGTGCTGAGGGAGCGGGCGCTGTCGGAGGGTCAGTGCTGAGGGAGCGGGCGCTGTCGGAGGGTCAGTGCTGAGGGAGCGGGCACTGTCGGAGGGTCAGTGCTGAGGGAGCGGGCGCTGTCGGAGGGTCAGTGCTGAGGGAGCGCTGCACTGTCGGAGGATCAGTGCTGAGGGAGCGGGCACTGTCGGAGGGTCAATGCTGAGGGAGCGGGCACTGTCGGAGGGTCAGTGCTGAGGGAGCGGGCGCTGTCGGAGGGTCAGTGCTGAGGGAGTGGGCACTGTCGGAGGGTCAGTGCTGAGGGAGCGGGCGCTGTCGGAGGGTCAGCGCTGAGGGAGCGCTGCACTGTCGGAGGATCAGTGCTGAGGGAGTGGGCACTGTCGGAGGGTCAGTGCTGAGGGAGCGGGCGCTGTCGGAGGGTCAGCGCTGAGGGAGCGGGCGCTGTCGGAGGGTCAGCGCTGAGGGAGCGGACGCTGTCGGAGGGTCAGTGCTGAGGGAGCGGGCGCTGTCGGAGGGTCAGTGCTGAGGGAGCGGGCACTGTCACTGTATCTTCACCAATTCCCCTCAGAATCCGCACACTGATCATATCGGTTAAGCTCATCGATGAAGCTCAGGCCCTCTCTTCCCTCTGTGTCTCGCCAGCTCTCCCTTTCTCTCCCTATGACACCACATGGTGCAGGAGCTGCAGTAGGCCATTCAGCCCATCCAGACTTCTCCACAGCTCAATGATCTGATCATCCTCAACTAACCTTGCCTTTTCCCCATAATTCCCAATTCCCCTCAGTGATGAAAGGTCTCATCCTTGACTACATGGAACGACCCAGCATCCACTGTCCTCTGGGAAAGAATTCCACAATTCTCAATCTTCTGAGAGGAATTCCTCCTCATCTGTGTTTTCAATGTGTGACCCCTTACTCTGAGATTATTCCCTCTGGTCCTGGGCCCTCTCACGGGGGAAACAACCTTTCCACTTCCGCCCTGTGGAGTCCCCTAATAATATTTTTTGTTTCAATAAGTTTGCTTCTCGTTCTACATTCCAAAAAGTACAGGGCCAACCTACTCAACATTTCCACATGAGGCACTCCCACTCTACCTGGCATCAGGCTGGTGAATCTTCTCTGGGCTGCCTCTCGTGCCAGGATAGATAAAGGTCCCAAAGCTGTCTGGGCTTTGAGCAGTGTCTGATCCTGACTCATCCCTCCCATTCTCAGCCTCTCTGTCCTTTTGTCTGTCCCTCTCTTCTATCTTGTCTGTCTGCGTTCTCCTTTTCACTATATTTCTCTCTCTCTTTCCATCTCCGCCTATTTCTGCCTGACTTGCTATTTCCTTCTGACCCTGCCCCATCCTGTTCTCTATGTCTGACCTTCTCGCTGTGTTTGTCTTCCTCTCCGGCAGCTTGCAGCTCCTGTAACGTGAGCTGGCCCTGGCAGTGTGTCCGAGTGTGCGTGCGCGCATGCGTGTTTGTGTGTGTGTGTGTGTGTGTGTATGTGGCACAGTCCTGCTTCTTCTATATCTCCCTCTCTGCAACCTGCGCTGAGCAAAGGCTGCACAGCACACAGGGGGAACAGGGGATGCAGGAATGGGAGATGGGGCTTGCGGAGGAGGAAGAGAGAAAGCCCTCAGACATCACGGTGTTTGCGGAGAGCTGCACACTGCACGGGATCAATCACATCTTCCTCCCAGGAGGAGTCACCACCCGCAGACTGCTCTGGGCTCTCTGCTTCCTCACGTCCCTGGCTCTGTTCTTGTACCAGGTAGCGGACCGAGTGGATTACTATATCCAGTACCATCATGTCACTACCCTCGATGAGATGGACAGTTCCAGCTTGGTATTCCCTGCTGTTACCCTGTGTAATCAGAACAGTCTGCGGAAGTCCCAGGTCACCAAGAATGATGTGTACTGGCTCGGTGGGTTGTTGGGGGTGAAAGAGGACGACCTACCTGCTTTCCTGGCAACCATTGGCCGGGACACAGACATGACCAGTTTCACCCCCAGCAGCAGCTACGACATGACAGCTTTGTTTGACCGGGCAGGTCACGACCTCGCAGAGATGCTGCTGGACTGTCGCTACCGAAGTGAGGAGTGCCAGGCGAACAATTTCGTCCGGGTGAGTTTACCACTCTCACAGCCCAGGAGGGCCTCCCCAAGCTCTGGGTAACCTCCAGGACACAGCCTCAGGACAGGGCACTGAGGAGGTTCACTGGAACCAAGCCAGGGCTGAAGGGTTTACACAGGGTGCAGATTGTAGCTTCAGGGTAAGGGCCAACAGATTTAAAACAGAGATAAGGAGAAATTATTTCTCTCAAAGGGTCATGAATCTGCGAAACTCACTCCCCCTGAAAGTGCGGTGCATGCTGGTTTAGGGAATACAGTGAAGGAGGAGGAGATGTAAGGATTTTTAACCTGTAATGCGCTGAAGCATTAAGGACAGGCACGAGAGTGGAGTTGAGGCTGAGATGAGTTCAACTGTAATCGTACTGAATTGTGGAGTAGGTTGGAGGGGCTGAATGGCTGCCTCCTGTTCCAGTTCTTCAATTCTTCAGTGATGACAGTTTTCAGTAAAAACGAGGCTAGGATCTCT